>NC_056735.1:1557911954-1557956954 GCF_019279795.1 Protopterus annectens
ATGGTGGTAGCAGCAGCCACAAAGAAGGAACTATCTCAGAAAGTTCCTCGGTCCACCCTCCTGACTGAGAGTCACGGATGATGGACCGCTTAGGGAAGTGGGTGTATGCTTTAGCTACTTTTTCAATAAGGACCCTGAACTACTTGGCCCATGTCACGAGACTCCAACGCAACCTAGTGAAAGAGCTGGAGGAGTCTCCATCCAATTCCATGTCGTAGGAGGACAAGGCTTCATTCTCCGTGAAAATGGCCACTCTGAGAGCAGTATCATATACGCCCATGCGACTCCTCTCCCATGCTACGGAAGGATCCGCTAGGGTTGCTGGGTCCGGTGTGTCCATGAGGCGTAACACCTGGCTCAGGTTGTTTCAATTTACTGAACCCTTTAAGGTGTCCTTTGTCAATGCCCCTAATGAAGGCTCGACTCTTTTTCAGTAAAACCGTTAAGGCGACACTAGTCCAGAGTGAGAAGGATGGGAAGACACTGTCTGCTGTCGGGATCTGCTTCTCTAACCCTCAAACATCCTTTTCCCGGAACCAGAGTGGGCAAAAAAAGATGTGGTTCCAGAAGTCTCAGTATTCCTGGGACACTCGGGGCTCCTCTTCCCCTAGAGGCAGAGGGGGGCAGAATGGATGCCGGCCCAGAGGCCGAGGGGGTCTGCGAAACTGTGTGTCTCAAACCATTCTCTGACAGACCCGGGCAGCAACCCTGAGTGGTTGCACGGCTGCTCTACTCGGCAGTCTGGGGACGATTGTCCTTGCACCCAGCGGTATGGGAATCCATAACAACGGACCACTGGGTGCTTCAAATCATATCCAGGGGATATTCTATCCCCAATCATGGGTTCACCCATACCTCCCTAACACTTCCCGGATGTTCCACCCACACAAAGGGAGGCAGCAGCACAGGAAATTTCCAAGCTGGAAAACGAGCCATCGAAACCATCCCCCTAGATCAGTCCGGATCATGCTTCTACTCCAGGTTCTTTTTGGTGCCAAAGAAAATGGGAGACCTGAGGCCTATCCTGGGCCTCCCTACCCTGAACCTGTCAGTTGCCAAAGAAAAGTTCCGGATGGTCACACTACAGTCCATCATGCCGTACCTGCAAGAGAGCGACTGGATGTGCTCGTTAGATCTCCGGGATGCTTGCTATCGCACAAAAGTGCACAGAAGCTCCAGAAGGTTCCTGCGCTTCTTGCTAGGGGCCACTTATCACTTTTGAGCCCTACCCTTTGGTCTCACCACAGCCCCCAGGGTGTTCACCAAAGTGATGGCAGTTGTAGCGGCTCACCTGAGGCTTCAGGGGATTCAGGTCTATCCGTACCTGGGGCTTCAGGGGGTTCAGGTCTGTCCGTACCTGAACGATTGGCTTCTCACTGCTCCCACCAGGCGTCTACTTTCCCAAACCAGGGATTACTTTCTGACACTTGCCCTGAGTTTGGGGCCACTTATCACTTTTGAGCCCTACCCTTTGGTCTCACCACAGCCCCCAGGGTGTTCACCAAAGTGATGGCAGTTGTAGCGGCTCACCTGAGGCTTCAGGGGATTCAGGTCTATCCGTACCTAGGGCTTCAGGGGATTCAGGTCTGTCCGTACCTGAACGATTGGCTTCTCACTGCTCCCACCAGGCGTCTACTTTCCCAAACCAGGGATTACTTTCTGACACTTGCCCTGAGTTTGGGGCCACTTATCACTTTTGAGCCCTACCCTTTGGTCTCACCACAGCCCCCAGGGTGTTCACCAAAGTGATGGCAGTTGTAGCGGCTCACCTGAGGCTTCAGGGGATTCAGGTCTATCCGTACCTGGGGCTTCAGGGGATTCAGGTCTGTCCGTACCTGAACGATTGGCTTCTCACTGCTCCCACCAGGCGTCTACTTTCCCAAACCAGGGATTACTTTCTGACACTTGCCCTGAGTTTGGGGCCACTTATCACTTTTGAGCCCTACCCTTTGGTCTCACCACAGCCCCCAGGGTGTTCACCAAAGTGATGGCAGTTGTAGCGGCTCACCTGAGGCTTCAGGGGATTCAGGTCTATCCGTACCTGGGGCTTCAGGGGATTCAGGTCTGTCCGTACCTGAACGATTGGCTTCTCACTGCTCCCACCAGGCGTCTACTTTCCCAAACCAGGGATTACTTTCTGACACTTGCCCTGAGTTTGGGTATCACAATCAACACAGTCAAGTCTCTACTAGAGCCTGTACAGGTGATAGATTACATTGGTGCCAGGATAGGCACTCTCCTCCCAACAGCGGTGTTTAGGGCCCTAGGCTCGATGGCAGCGACCATAACTCTCCTTCCATGTGCTCGGTTACACATGTGAATTCTTCAGTGGACTCTAGCGGTTCAGTGGTTCCTGTTGGATTTACCACTAACCTATCCTATCCACCTGAGTCAAGTGTGTCGGTTGTCCCTCATATGGTGGATGAGCTCTCTGGACATTTTGGAGGGACGATCCTTTGTTCCAGCCCCGGCCCAAACCACAGTGACCACGGATGCCTCCCAACTCGGGTGAGGGGACATTGTTCAAGCAGCACAGTCCAAGGCCTGTGGCCCCCCTTGGAGACCAGCTTGCAGATCAATGTCCTAGAGATGAGGGCGGTCCGTCTAGCGTTGCAGGCCCTTCATGCCTTTCTTCCTCTGGGGAGATTGCCATTCAGTCAGACAACATCAGTAGTCTGGTACGTCAACAAAATGGGAGGGACCAGATCTTATCCCCTTTGTCGCGAGGCCATGAGAGTGTGGGAATGGGCAATCTCCACCGGTCGCTTTCTCATCGCAACGCACATTCCTGGATGGTTCAGCATTCTAGCGGACAGGCTGTTGGACCATTCTGATGCCTTACGAGTGGTCTCTGAATCTATCAGTAGCGGATCATATCTTCAGCGAGTGGGGTCAGCCTTGCTGCGATCTCTACGCATCTCTTTCCAATGCAAAGTGCAGCAGGTTTTTCACTCTGAACCCCTAGAGATGCTCTAGTTCATGCTGCCTCTTGGTCTTCTGTATGCTTACCCGCCAGTTCCTCTCATCCCGAGGTTTCTGCAGAAAGCTTATCGACTGGAGAGCAAGGTGATCATCATTGCCCCATTCTGGCCTCGCCAGGTATGGTTTCCCTTCCTTTGGTCTCACCTTCTGGCTCCACCTTGGATCCTAGATCCCATTCAGGATCTGATTTCACACTCATCGGGGGTGCCTCATCCGAGTCTGGACAGCCTGAAGCTCACGGCCTGGCTGCTCCAGTTCTTACGATTGCTAGGACTCCCGGACTTTCCTCCTCAGTTAAGTCTATTTTGGTAGCTGCTCATAAGTCTTCTACCAGAAAGGTTTATAGCAGCAAATGGAAATGTTTTTCTTTCTGGGCCTCTCGGAGGAGTTCAGATCCTTTTACGGCTTCTATTTCTGCCATTCTTGATTTTCTAGCTGATATTTTCCAGCATGGAGCTAGTTCTACTGTCAAAGTTCAGCTGGCTGCCATTTCTCATTTTCATGTGGGTGAGAATTCTGCATCTTTGGCATCTTCTAGACTGTGTAAAGCCTTTATTAAAGGCACTTTTTTGCTATCCCCGATCAAAGATCCTGTCCCCCCTCATGAGACCTTTCTATGGTTCTCCAAGCTCTAGTCGCTCCGCCTTTCGAGTCTGCCGCAACTGCAGATCTATAATTTCTATCGTGGAAAACAGCTTTTCTGGTGGTGATTAACTCTGTTAGAAGGGTTTCGGAACTACAGGCCTTGTCCATAAAATCCCCGTACTTGATTTTATTCCCGTACATGATTTTTCCTAAAGAGAGAGCTTCCTTTCGAACCAACCCATCTTTTCTTCCTAAGGTGGCGTTACCAGTCAATATCAATCGGACTATAAATTTGCCTGTGTTCTTTCCCAATTTTACCAACAGGATGGAATACAAACTACACATTTTGGATGTTCATAGACGGTTATGATGCTATTTACACAGGACAAAAAATGTTCGTAAATCTGATCAATTGTTTGTTTCATTCTGTAGACCCTTTTTGGGCAAACCTATTTCCAAGGTCACTATAGCTAGATGGATTTCTTCATGTATCCTGCAGGTCTATAAGAACAAAGGCATGGTTCTTCCAGGTCAGGTTAAAGCTCATTTCACTAGGTCCATGGCTACGTCTGCAGCTTTTTGGTCTAGGGTGTCTTTGGATGACATTTGCTCTGCAGCTGCTTGGTCCTCATCTCATACGTTTATTTCCCATGACAAATTGAATTTGACATCTTGGAAGGAGAGCATCTTTTGGCTCTGCGGTGCTCCAGAATATCTTTCCATGAGGACCTCCCCAGGAGTTTAGTAGCTGGGGACTCTGTCCCACAGGTTGAAGACCAAATGAAGTTAACTACTTCAGATAAAGAAGTTATGTATTCACCATTAACGTTCCATCTGAGAAGTTGTACTTCATTTGTCTTCAACCATCCCTCCCTCCTTCCCCCGGACCTTGGCGCATGTTCAGCCTACGGGCTGTAGTATAGGTCACAAGTATGTTATCCGGTTGGGTTCCAAGTATAAGTTCTGCAGACTCGATCTGGGGATGGAAGGCAGTGGAGGTGCATTATGGGTAAGGGGAGGCGTCTGGAGCTCGGAGCTGATGCTAATAATTTTTGCCAGCTCTAATTCGATACGGATCCATATTCCCACAGGTTGAAGACAAATGAAGTACAACTACTCAGATGGAACGTTATGGTGAGTACATATCTTCTTTTTTATCCATTTACCTGCAGTAGAGAGAAGTCAAATATTAATGTATTTGACGTTGCCATTGTCTAAGCTTTAAGATGAAATCTTGTAAAACCTTGTAAATGGCATGGTTTTGAAATTACTGATGCAATTATGATCAAGTAATATTTGACATCTAGAGGCGTCCGTAGGAGTTGACTGTAGATGCACTTGGAGGTGTCACTCTGATATAATGAGTTAATAAGCACTGACCTATCCTCAAAGGTAAAAAAAAACACTCATTACATTTTTTACTAAGGAGTAACACTTCAGTTATTATTTTTTTTTTTTAATTTTATAATTGGTAACCTTACTCGCATCTTGAAAAATTTGTATTCCCAAGTATTTTAATTCTTGTCCTTCCCAATTATATTTGTATTTATCTTTAAACTTCTCTGCTAACCCGTATTTTTTTTCAATAGTATCATGTAGCTAGTCATGTCAAAACGCAGACTATTGTCATCTCTGGATGCAAAGACATTGTTATGAAGTATCACGATACTGGAATATCTGAAAATGGAGAGTTTCAACTGTATGCAAAAGTGTAACCCTTTTTATATCTTAAAATTTGAAAAAAGGGTTAGTTCACAGCTTTCTCATCTTGTGATTAAAACACAAACGTACCTTTCCAAGGCTAAAAGGAGTAAACAGACCTAAAGGTATGCATATGGGAGGATAGCTAGTCAAGCTGCTGTTCTCAGCTAAGTAGTAAAAATATATGAAACTGTTGCAGTACTTTTAAGCTAACAGTGTATTAAAATGAGTATTAAGCATGAAACAACATAATCTCTCTGCTATAAAGCATAATCACAGTCGCAGATTATACTGAATCATGTCATTGTCAGACATGTAAGACCTGGGATGTTTTTGTTCGGGTATGACAACCATTGCATGTGCACTTTTTCTAAAAGTAGTTCATGAACCAACATTTTCAAATACATTGTCCAACCAGACTATTAATAGACAGTTGCTCCATAAAGTCAGCCACATTTTCTTGTTCATCATGAAAGTCTGAAACAACGTGCAGCACCACTTTCTGATCAAATGGCAAACTCTGCCCTTAGGAGCCAGTACATAATCAAGAGCTATTCGGCATTGTAAAGCTGTGGCTCGAACTTCAGTCAGTTCTCTATGCGCGCCGATGTCTTATTGACCATTTCAACTAATATAAAGGACAAAAAAAGAAATACACTTGAGATAAATGTCTGGAAAAAAACAAAAATGTGTAACCGCAAACACAAGCGGAATAACAGTGCCAGGAGTTATAAAAAAAAGTTTATTCACACATAAAATTAAAAAGGTAAGCGCTTTCACATCTGCTTCATCTACCTTTTTATAACTCCTGGCACTGTTTTACTCTGCTGTTTGCTGTAATATAAAGGACAACTGATTCACAGTTGGCAATTGGCCATACTGTGGAGAAAAGAAAGCTACTGCTCGCTCAGTGTGGTTTATGGGCGTCTTTGTTTCGTAACCTCCTAGCAAGTGTAGAGAGAATGAAAAATAGCTGGAATCATCTGTCCCCCTTAATTGGACCAGTTTCTGGGTAACCAGGGGTAGGCACAGTCTCCACTGATTTAATAATTGTTCAGTATTCCCTGATTTAATAATTGTTCAGTATTGCCATGCTATTCCAAACTCCCATTAACAATTGGTCTCATTATGGGTGTTTTTGGCATCTGCTGTAACCTACTCGCACCGTTCTTTTCTAGCGTAAAAAGTGTCACCTTGTGTAGTTGCACCCAATTGGTAATATATTTTCTTAGTCCAGTCTGTAACATTACGCCAAGTTTGATATTTCTACAGCAATTCACTTATCTAAACTTGTCTGTTGCACAGGGACAGGTAACATTGGAATGCCCCCTTTGGGATCATGGGAACAAATCCACACACCCAGCAGTTGGAAACCTTTAGGGTATTTGCATATTGGTGCAGCATTCGAATAAACAAGTTTTCTGCATGTCATTTGGAAGCAGCAGAAGGAGGAGACTCAGTGATGTCACTAAAAGGTGTGGTGCCATTTTCTTTTGACTCTGGAGACATCAAGCAGGTTTTTTTCTTGTAATGGGAAGCGTGGACACAATGTGGTATTCCAGCACCCTTAACTGCAGTTATGGTTGGTCTCTTTCATCGTGGTTCCGAAGAAACTTAGTATTGGAATACCTTTACGTAGACCCAATAACCTGGTCATAGATCATGACAAGGAATGAAGGCTAGTGACAGGAGACCCTCCTTGACATTTAAGAAAAGTCGGTACAATAGAGATGAGTTTTGAATAGTTCAGCAAAAATACTAGTTCACGGTTTCTGACTGGCAGGACAGCCCTTAAGAATTTAATGCAAGCTTAGCTTACGAATAGTATGTACAGTTCCCCGCATACTCATTAAAACCAGAGGCAAAGCTCTGGCCATTTCAGTCCTATTTCACTGCAAATTTTGCTAATTCTGATTTTAGAGTCTGGTTAGACCTGTCAGACCAGATGACCGTGGATGGTGGGGACAATATACAGCGGATATAAAAATTGTACACACCCCTGTTAAAATGCCAGGTTTTTGTGATATAAAAAAAGGAGACCACACTAAATTAAATTATTTCAAAACTCTACCTACCTTTAATGTGACCTTTTAACCTGTATAATTAAATAGAAAACAAATATTTAGGGGAAAAAAATAAACTCAATACAGTGGTTGCATAAGTGTGCACATCCTTAAACGAATACTTTTGTTGAAGCACCTTTTGATTTAATTACAGCATTCAGTCTTCTTGGGTACAAACTTGCCATCAATTAAAGAGACTCTGATTACCCCAAATAAAGTTCAGCTGTCCTAGTAGGATTTTCCTGACATTTGCCTGCTACAGCAAAAGCCATAGTTGGCAGAGAGCTTACAAAGCATCAAAGGGATCTCATTATTGAAAGGTATCCGTCAGGAGAAGGGTACAAAAAAAATTCCACAGCATTGGATATACCATGGAACACCGTTAAGACAAAAAGTGGAGAAAATATGGGACAACAGTGGTGTTGCAAAGAACTAGACATCCCTCCAAAATTGATGAAAAGGCAAGACAAAAACTGGTCAGGGAGGCTGCCAGGAGACCTACAACAACACTGAAGAAGCTGCAGGAATTTATGGCAAGTACTGGTTATGTACTACATGCAACAACAATCTCCCGTATTCTCCATATGTCTGGACTGTGGGATAGGGTTGCAAGAAGGAAGCCTTTTCTTACACACAAAAACATCCAGGCCTGGTTAAAATTTTCAAAACAATACATAGACTCCCAAACGTATGTGAGAAAATGTGCTCTGGTCTGATGAGACCAAGGCTGAACTTTTTGGGCACAGTTCCAAAAGGTACGTTTGGCATAAAAACAACACTTTACATCCCCAAAAGAACAACATCCCCACGATGAAGCATGGTGGTGGCAGTATCATGCTTTGTGGTTGCTTTTCTTCAGCTGGAACTGGGGCTTTAGTCAATGTGGAGGGAATTATGAGCAATTCCAAATATCAGTCACTTTTGTCCCAAAACCTTCAGGCATCTGCTAGAAAGCTAAAGATGAGGAATTTCACTTTTCAGCATGACAATAACCCCAGGCATACATCCAAATCGACAAAAGAATGGCTTCACCAGAAGAGAATTAAAGTTTTGGAATGGCCCAGCCAGAGCCCAGATCTAAAGCCAATAGAAAGTCTATCGGGTGACCTGAAGAGGGCTGTGCACAAGAGCTGCCCCCACAATCTGGCAGATTTGGAGTGCTTTTCCAAGGAAGAGTGGACAAATATTGCCAAGTCAAGATGCATCATGCTGATAGGCTCCTACCCAAGAATACTGAATGTTGTAATTAAATCAAAAGGTGCTTCAACAAAGTATTAGTTTAAGGGTGTGCACACTTATGCAACCAGCTTATTATGTTTTTTGTATTTTTCCCCCTAACAGATTTGTTTTTTAATTGAGTTGTACAGGGTATAGGTCACAGTAAAGGTGGGAACAGTTTTGAAATTTAGTGTGATCTCATTTTTATATAACAAAACAAGGATGTTTGTTTTTTTTTTTTTTATATCCACTGTATTAATATTGCAATAAGAGATATTTATTTCCTTTGGTATTTGCATGTTCTTCATAAGGTGTTTACTTTTTCATATTAATTCCAGTATTATATACAGTCTTTACTATATATAAAATAACCCAATCCCTGCCTAATTTAGATGGATGTCTTTAGCAATTGTGTACTGTTCTATGTGTTACATCCTGACATTATTATTTAGTTACACCATGTGAATGACGACTCATACAACAATTACTAATTTCTTGTACAAGTCTCATTAGAATAGTTTAGATGAATTAAGACTAATCAGCAGTGAACATCTAATTGTAATCTTTCCCATTTAATATATACAGCTGGAATTATTAACAATGCAGCATTAGCTGTTAATATTCAGTAAAATACAAGCAAATTGTATATCTGAGACAACACAAAACATTGCTTTAGCTTCCAATTTTTCACATTTAAATTTATTTTAAAACTATATATATTTTAAGAAAATTTCTCACGTGTGCCTGAAAAGAACCAATTTCTTCTTTTGTCTATTTCAGGCAGTTCTTGCTTTCACAAACACCAATGATGACATTTGAACTCTTCTAGGACATAGATTTTCATGAGAACAGCTTGAGCAGCAGTCAAGACACAAAACAAGCAAGAATCTAATAGTTCCACATGACCAAATTGTTCTTTTGATCTCAAGCTCAAGCTTTAAGTGCTAATTTCTTTTTAAATGACCTGTGAAAAAATGTTTAAAAAAATGAAACAAATATAGTCTCTAACACTTCACTTAGCATATTACTTGGATCGTAAAACTAAAATCAATTCTCTTACGTAGACTTAAAGTTACCAAGTCTATCCAATTATAACTTCATTAGAAATGGATTTATGAGTTTAACTTAAATGAAATGTATCTTTTTCGCTATAAATATAGTAAGACTAAATATTCCCTGTCTTGTAAAATGCTTTAGTTTTAAAATCTAAATACATACTTGCATAGGGTTTAAAACTTAAAGTCCTAAGTAAACCCTTTACTTGGAGGGTGAATGTATTGCTTCAGAAAGTCATGAAATCAGAAAATAAGTGTCACTTGTTTTTAAACTTTTTAACTTTAGAAGCAGTTTAGCTGACTCTGTCTCTTGAGGGATGCAACATTCCAATCCATTTCTTCATTGTTGAGGATTTTGTTTTATTAATAAATGTAGAATCAAACTTTAATTCCTACAGAAAGTGATATTTTGTTCTTGGCAGGAAATGCCAAAGTGGCTTTAATATTCTTTTTTAAGTTCTTTAATCAGTGGCAAGCAGGATTTCCTTTTACCCATTACTTTGCTGAAATAGTCATTGTCAAATTTGCTTGTTCACCTGTTTTAATAGGTCTGCTAGGCCATGCTGTTTTTAATATTTGATAGTTTTCTATGCTAGAAATAAACTTGTGTGATGATGAGTTTTTTTTATGCAACCAGGTTGATCATTATATTGTCTTCCTCATATGTTTCGGGTATGTCATATATTTTGATATTGTTTCATCTCAGCCTGTTTTCTAAATTATCAAGGTTCTCTAAGCCAGTTATTTTTTTTTTTTGTTTTTTTTAGAAATTCATTGAGACTCACCTTCAGTTTTTCTCCCTTCATAGTTATTCAGATGTTCTTTACTGCTGATTTATACACTTCATAAGCTAAATGTTTCATCTTCTGTCTGTTTTCTTCTTTGAAACTGTTTTAGTATCCAGTTTGTCCATTTTTAGCTAAACATCCTACATGATAGATATTGGTGACTGGATATCTTTCTTAACAATGGAATCCTGAGCGTATATTTTTTGAGTGGCAAATGTTGAAGTCTCTCTCTTAACCAAACAGATAAAATTCTGACAGGAGAATTACAGCTTTTATGGAACTTCCAAGTTATAAATCTTTCTCTTGCTATTAATGAATATAAATGCTGTTTTTTTTTTTATTTAAATTTTCCGCAGGAGAAGTTTTCAGTCACAGAGCTTTCACCAGTTGCTGCTTTTTAGTTCGCCATCTTGGCCATACCCTCCAGTGTGGTTCATTTTTAGATTTGTTTTGGGCTTGCTTCTAGTAGGTATAGAGGCCTCTGTACAATGCAGGGTCACTGAGCAATTCCACATAGTTCGGTGTGAACTCGCAGTTAGGAGGGGCATTGAATTTTGACAGACTATCGCTTAATAGCATGTTTGCTTTGAAATAACCCCAATACACCCTGTAACAGTTAGGAACTATCAACTTGATTTTTATTTTGGAGGAAACTGCTTGCCAGTGAGGACCTCATGTTGTGGGGAGGCATGGATATTGGTGAGTACCAAGTCCTGGTGCCTGTGAATGAGTCAGTATATGCTTCCCAGTGTATAGAGGGATAGATAGTCTCTCATGGATAGGGCATTTGTTTTAATGACGAGCGTCTCCAGTAGGCCAGAGTATGAGCTATGGGATTCTAGGCATATAGAAGGTGAAGGGGAGGCATGGATATTGGTGAGTACCAAGTCCTGGTGCCTGTGAATGAGTCAGTATATGCTTCCCAGTGTATAGAGGGATAGATAGTCTCTCATGGATAGGGCATTTGTTTTAATGACGAGCGTCTCCAGTAGGCCAGAGTATGAGCTATGGGATTCTAGGCATATAGAAGGTGACCTGTAGCTTGCTAGGTTGTGCAGTGAGACTTTGTCTGTGGTGGTTTGCACATGGATAAATTCTAGGGCATCATCTATTTAACCAGTGTTAGGTTATGCTTGTTGCACAGTGTAGACTGAGACTTCTCCGTCTGTTGTCTCTCTGATGGTCTAAATGTGTGGAAGGCACTGAAGCTGTGCACTGCTGGCGTACTTTCTGTGGATTTAAACAATGTCTCTGTAACAGCACAGATGTCTATATTCTCCAGAATGAGGAGAACTTGTAGGATGTGGAGTTTCTTGTTTAGGCTCCTAGCATTGAGCAGTAACCCCTTTAGGTATGTTTGGGGTTTGCTATGTCTGTTGGTTTGTCAATTTGGCATTGCCTAAAAAGACTTTAAGGGGATAACCAAAGTATTTTTTTTGCTTTAAGCCAGTATTCAGAATCCTAGGGGAGACTGGTAAGTATCCATGTTTTGAAAAGCAATGTTTCTAACCATTTTCTCCCATGCTAACAAATATTCGATCCCCGTAGAAGGACACTAGAAGATCTGATGCTATCCATATCATTACTGATCACAGATGGGTCTTGGATCCAAACAGACAGAGTAGCAACAGCTCCTGAGCTTGAGCTCCTTCCCTGCCAGAAACCTCTGCTACCCATAATCTTCACATCTCATTTGCCATGATCTGTGAGTGGATGCGTCTTCTGCAGCTTGAGCTTCATAGATGTATAAGTAGCCTTTTTTGTGGGTATTTTTTTCAGTTTTTCTTCTCTCTCCTTTCTGTCCATCTTAGTTGGCTTTGGTTAGTTTAATAACAGATCTCTCCCCTCCATTAGCTGTTTGCTGGTACATTAGGTTTTTCCTGCCCTTTCCCTTT
Source organism: Protopterus annectens (assembly GCF_019279795.1). Classification (NCBI taxonomy): domain Eukaryota; kingdom Metazoa; phylum Chordata; order Ceratodontiformes; family Protopteridae; genus Protopterus; species Protopterus annectens. Next base: position 1,557,924,242 of record NC_056735.1, read on the forward strand.
TCTTAGTCTCCTCCTTCCTTGGGTTAGTGCTTGTGTGAGTGTGCTGAGGGGAGGGGGGGTTGTGTGCTGTTTTTTACTGTCAGATAAACCCTCTGATTTTTAGGTGCTGCTCCTCATGCGGTTTGAAGTTAGCTCCTGCCAATACGCATGAGGAGTGCATCTACTGTCTAGGAGACCCCCATTTAGAGATTGATATCTGTGCAGGATTCAACTCCAGGGCTCTCATAGAGTGTAAAAATAAGCTTCTCAAAGGGCTAGCCAAAGGGGTCCCCTGGTCTCTGGCTCCCCGTCTAAAGCCCCTCCAGATCCCAAGAAGAAGCCCTCTTCCTCTTGGGATTTCCTTGCAAAAAGGCAGAGGCTCTCTGATCCCAGTGCCCCAGATCAGAGTGCACCTTTGGGGGCTTTGGCTCAGGTGTCTTCAGCTCTGAGAACCACTGCTCCCCCAGACGGATCCAGTTCCTTCGGAGACTCTGAGGTCCTCTGATCTGGTCGGATCCAAAACCCTCTGATCCATCTAGCTTGTCAGATCCGTCTGCAGGTTCCTTAGTGTGCTGTGATTCATCCAGGCCGTCGGATCCAAGACTTCCTCGGAGCCCATAGTTATCCTTGATCTCCCATCTCCTTTAAGATTGTGTGATCTGAGGCAGTCCAGCAGGTCCTCTTCCAGGGACCGCAGACATACAGGCCATTCTTCTGTTCCCTTTCGGTCTACCAGGAGTTTGCTCCCATCAGACATGGACCAGATGATGATCTTCCTCAAAGCCCAAATGGAACTTTATCATCCTGTAGCCACTTGCCGAGGGGTGCCTCACCCATTTCAGAACTACTGTCTTTCCATCTGACTCATGCGAGTTTGGCTCCCCAGAGCTTGCCTAAGGAGAGGCCATGTGTGTCGTGTAGAGCTCCCACTCCGTCTTGGTCACTGGCTGGTTCAGCCCCATTGCCCTCTGAGTTGGATATGCTTGGGCCCTGAGAGGAACGTGGGGGCCACCGGGGGGAGGATCAGTCCTGGAGTTTTCAGACCATTCCCATCCCCTGGGGGGCATCCTCTTTGGACAGCTCAGGACTGATATCGTCTGGGGATGGTGGTGTCGGGGGTCCCCCCTCCCACCCCAGTCAGCCATTACTGGTGAGGATGAGGGTGGGGCTTCCTGTAAGCAGTCAGTCTTCTGGGCGATAGGACCGTCTCCTGTTGGTCGGCAGCCTCTATCTCAGCTCTGGACTCACTCCTGTCTGGTTCTGTTTTGAGTGGAGAGCCCTCAACTGTTTGGGGTCAGCTCCCCCGTGAACGCCTTCAGAAGGGCATTACCCCGATAGAGGTAACCACCTCTTCTGAGTCCTCCCCAGAGCACATGGTGGAGTAGCCTCCTCAGAAAAGGACATGCAGGAGGAGGCGCCTAGACTCCCTTCAAGTCCCTCACTGAGGACACAGATTTCGAGGAAGGGGACTGGTCCCCCAGACTACTGCCCGAGGAGGTGTTCTTTGTGGACATCTTTGCGATCCTGAAAGAGTGGGGTGGTTGGGCTTCCCCCATCTTGTTCTTGGAGGAATCCATGTTCCTGAAGGCGTTTGGGGCAGGCCCATCTACCTCCTGAGTGTCTCCCCCTGCAGGTGAGCCGGTCCAGCTTGTTTCCAGAAGGGAGTGGAAGGAGCCGGACACAGTAGAACTGGTCCCCCAGAGAGCAGACAAGTTCTTAAGCCCACCAAAAGACTAAGCTTTTTGGAGTAAGGGTGTCCCTGTTGATGTTGTATTGGTTGCCACAGTCACCAAGAAAAAGCTGTTTGAACAGAGCTCTCTGGTCCACCCCCACCCCAACAGAGACTATCTGGCTATTAAAGTAAGAAACAGCACCAAACTTACACCAACAGCATTTATTAACGAGAAAGAAATAAAGCAAAACCTAAGCGCTTTAACGATTTTCACAATCGCTTCCTCAGACAGTGAAACAAGATAAAATTCTGATTTAAATATTCTAAGAGGAAAACAGCTGATGTGCTCTAATACAAAGCAATTACAAATTTAAAGAGACAATATCAGAAACATAGTAAAAAAATTTAAATGTAAAACACATACATAGATAAAGAAGTAAAAACAAATATAATTTAATATATTATAATATTTAAAAGTCTAGTATTTAAGGCGACGTGACTTTAAAAAAGGTTTTAAGGATGTCATACCATTCAAACATGGAAATTTCTCAGCATTCAAATGCAAGATCCATTTTTGCTCTGCAGCCTCGGTATGATTTTCTGTATCACCTCCACGAATGTTAGGATACAATACTTGGATAGCTAGAAATTTAAATCTACGAGTATGATCTGTCTCTTTTATGTGGTTAGCCAAGGCACTGCTTTCTTTCTGGTTATTAATGTCCCTCTTGTGCTATAAAATCGATCCTTTAACATTCTATTGGTTTTCCCCACATAGAATGAATGACACACCTGGCAAAAACAAAAATAAACTACATTTTTTGTGCAGCAATCAACATAACAAGTACTTCTAATATTAAAATGTTGTGTTGGGGTGTGTATATGTTGTATTATAGGTTCATAGGTTCATATTAGGCTAGGTTCATAGGTTCATATTAGGCTTTCTGCCCTAGGACAGTTATAAGCCTATCCAGAATGTGTTTGGCTTTCGCCACCCATTTTAAATTTATTTTGCTATGCCCTTTTTCGAAGTTAGTATACTGTGCCTCTGTCTAACAGTGACACAGAAGTGATACCCGGGGTAAACGTACGATCTCCCATCCACTCATCAAGATTCCTCTTGAAGAGAGTCAATGAGGGACTCTGCCTAACCTGGACTGGGATTTTATTCCAGAGTGAAGGGAGCCTCTGGGTTATGAATCTGTCCCTCCAGCATGTCCTATTTATTTCAGTGCTGAGGTTCAAGTCTCTCGAGCGTAGCTCGATGGGATTTGGATTTTCTAAGGTGCAGCATGTCCATTAATTCGGGTTGGACATGGCTTTATCGTCAGGCACAGATCGCCTCTGAACAGGCGGTATGCCACTGAGTAGAGCTGGAGTTTCTTTAACCGGGCAGCATATGGCATCTGTTTAAGCCCTTTGATCCTCTTGGTGAGGAATGCGTTTGGGGTCTTTCCAGTTGCTGCAGGTGTCTGGTAAGGTACATCCCAAAAGGGGCATTGTACTCAATTATGGGCCTGATGAGGGATGAGTAAAGAGGCACGATGACCTCCCCTGATCTAGTTGTGAATCCCTTCATGATTAGGTGGGCTATATAAAATGTTTTTCTAACCACTTTGGCCACGTGGTTGTCAAATGAGAGATTGCTATCAACTTGGGTCCCCAGGTCCCTAATTACTTGTTCTGTACTTAAGGGATTACCACCTATGTGGTAATTTGTGGGCACTTTGTTTTTGCCAAAGGGGATGACTATACACTTTTTGGCATTTAGCTTGAGGCCATGGCTCTGGCACCAGTTGTCTGTTTCTATGAGGCCCTTTTGGAGGATGCTTGTGTCGGCTGGAGAGTCGATTATGGCGCCCAGTTTGCAGTCATCTGCGAACTTGGTCAGCCACAGTCCTTCCGTGTTGGCCTGTACCTCCAAGAAATATATACCGAACAAGAGAGGTCCCAGGACTGAGCCTTGTGAGACACCACTTGTAACTGGTTTGGAGTCCATGGCTCCAGCAATTCTAACCATGTGGGTTCTGTCCTTGAGCCAGTTTGCAATCCATCTAGTGACATAGGGGTTTATATTTAAGCTGGTGAGCTTATCTATAATGCCCGAGTGGGGTATTGTATCGAAGGCTTTTGCGAGGTCCAGGTAGGCTGTGTGGACCACCTTCCCCTCGTCAATGGCCTTGGTGACTGTTTCAAAGAAATCAACCAGGTTTAAGAGGCAGGATCTGCCCTTAAAGCCGAACTGGGTAGGATCCAGTGTTTGTAGGTCCCCAATATCTTTATTTATGAGGTCCATGATGATCCTTTCCATAGCTTTGCAGACCAAGCTAGTCAGGCTTATGGGGCGATAGTTTCCAGGATCCGTTGAGGCACCACCTTTATGGAGAGGGACCACTGTTGCTGTACGCCACTCTTTGGTTACATATCCTGTAGTAAGGCTGAGATTGAGCAGTAGTTTTATGTTTGGGTTTAGCTCTCCTTGGAGTTCATGTAGGACGCAGCCCGGGACACCATCTGGTCCCATTGATGCTGTGTTTTTTGCTTTGGAGAGGGCGGCTCTTACCTGAGCATCTGAGATGTCAGGGGGGCAGCACTCTGCTGGGATAGATATTTGCCCTTTTGGTGGGGAGTTTGCGCTGAACCTGTCAGCTAGGATGTTGGCAATGTCTGTGGGTTCGGTGTATTTTTTGTCATTTTGGACTAATTCTGAGCATATCTGGGAATTACCACCCAGCTTCCTAACATAACTAAAGAAAGCCTTGTGTAATTATCCTTAGTGTCCTGTGCAATTTTTCTCTCGAAGCTGGCTTTAGACAATTTTATGTCTGCCCATAGTTTTTTGCTAATACTGATCAGTGATGCCTTCCCGTTTTGGGATTTTGCTCTATCATTTAGTAGCTTCCTCCTTCTATTGTATAGTTTGTTTATGGCTGGGGTCCACCAGACAGGACGTCTGCCTTTGGAGGATTGGGTCTTGGTTTTATTTGGGATGCATTACTGAAGGTGTTCATAGAATGCGTTTTATGGATTCTATGGTCTGAGCCGTATTTTCCACAGGCCCGGGGGCTTTGAAGGATTCCACCTCAGTTTTGAGGAGTGTGAAATTTGCTTTAGAGGAGTGTGAAATTTGCTTTAGAGAAGTTTTTCACTGTGGTTTTCTGGGCAGGGGGTGGGGTCGGGATGTGAATATCCAGTGAGATTAGTTTATGGTCTGATCTTACCAGTGAGGGATACACTTCTGGTCTGGAGCATAGAGTCCCCATGTTGGTGATGATCAGGTCCAGTATGTTTTCCCCTCTTGTGGGAGTGGTAACAAGTTGTTCCATAGCATTTGAGTTTATAAATTCTAGGAACCTTTGGGCTAGGGTGTTGGAGCTAGAGTAATGCTCCCAGTCTATGTTTGGGTAGTTGAAGTCGCCCAATATAATGGTGTTTGGAGAGACCTTCATATTTTCCAGTGTTCTCCAGGAAGGCCGAGTGGGGTTCCTGGGTTTGGGAGGGTGGTCTGTAGCAGGCTATAAACTGGAAGGCAGTTTTACCCACTGTTAGTTGCACATAGATAGTGTCTGATGCTTCGTGCTTTGCCACCAACCTGGAGGTGTGGGTATCTTTGAATATCGATACTCCCCCTCCTTTTGTGGTTCGGTCCAAGTTTTGGGGCCAAAAAACATGGTATGAGGTATAACCTGGTAGTGCTGGGGTGCTCTCGGGAGCCCTGAACCAGGTTTCTGTTACTGCACAGATATCGATGTTCTCCATGCTAAGGAGAGTTTCGAGTGCGTGCATCTTGAGGTTTAGACTTCTGGCGTTGAGTAGCATTACTCTTAGTTTCTTATCCCTTGTGATACCTATGGAGGTGGGTTTGTCTTTTGAGCCTTGCCTAAAAAAGGCACTATGGGGTAGCAAGAGCCTTTGCCAATATCCGAAAGCCCAGGGGTGACAGGTGCAAGCCGTCCCTAGCGAAGCATCGTGGCTTGTCGAGCATATCATCCCAAGCTGACAGGCATTGGATCCCCTTTGAATGACACCAGTACTTAAGCCAATTGTTGAAATTAATCATCTTGTCTTCATATTGTGGCATCATTCTTGGTGAGGGTAAGATGCTACTCAAGGTCAGGGTCATACCGGCCTGGGCTACATGCTCAGAGAGCTCCTTTATGTCTCTTTTCATGTAGTCCAGGGAGGTACGTCTCAGGTCATTCACACCAGCATGGACAATGACTGAGTCATATGTGTACTTGCCTTGGAGTGACCTGAGTGCTTGTGTTATGTGGCGGATCCTAGCGCCCGACAGGCTGCTCACAGTGACCCTCTCCTTGTTCAGCCTGGTGAGTGGGACGTCAGTGTGCCTGACGATAGTCACCTATTACAAGTGTATCGTGTGTTGTTTAGTCTTAAGGGCTGTGACTGTTTGGCACACTGGCTTTGTGAGATATGTGTTGCACGTGTTTGTTTTGGGGTAGCGGCTGCTTGGGTGTCTGCTTTGGAGGTCTCTGCTGCTTCGGCAGATCTTTATTTAGAGGCTCCCAGTATGTTTTTGTGTGATTATGTGTTTGGTTTGCTGTCGTGGTAGGTCTCTGTGAGACTGGAATTGTAGTGAGTGTGGTTTCCTTCTCCTCCTGACTGGTTATGCCAGTACTGAGTTGAGAGAGCTTCGCCTCCAGTTTGGCTATATGGTTGCATCTCTCACATGTGTTGGAATTTGTTGGGAGGAGGAGAGGGTTGTCTGTGTACATGAGGCAGTTGTAACATTGCCTCAAGATTCCCAGATTCACCAGCTGGACCGGAGAGGAGATTGACAACTGACCTTTGGACATGCTAGAATAATATTGGGAATTCCTTAATTGAAAACCAGGGCCAGTGGGTGTGAGGGTGTAGTGCTTTTAATTTTTAGTGCTGACTTATATAATTGCTTTAGTGAGCAAGTGCTAGGTAACTTAAGTGCAATGTGTTACAGGTAAATTAAATGCAAAAACGACAAACAGTAACTTTCTTTCAAGTGAAACAAGGAAATAAGTACAGTAAGCAATGCAGATATCACTAGTGATCCACAGAAGCGCTGAGAAGCCGCGTATTAGGTGGAATTAGCGTTCCAGGGAAATAACAAGCAAACAAACAACAAGCATATAAACAAAGCTAGATTCAGCAGGCCTGGATCTAGTCTATGCTACAGCAAACAAGGTGTACCAATTTCAGTAAGATACAGTTCAAATATTCAGGCACTATAAACCTTTAACCAGAAATTCCCAGCTCAGAAGGCCGGAGTCCAGCCTCTTCTCCCACAAGAGTGCAGACCACAAACCTTCTTAATGTAAAATAACTGGCCTGAATCCCAAGTACTTAAACCAGAACCTTAAGAATAACAGACACTGGGCTCTCAATCAGCAGTTCCCAACTTAGAAGGATGAAAGCTACCTGTCCTGCCACCACAGTGCATGCCACAAACCTTCCTAATGTAAAACAACTGGTCTGAAGCCCAAGTGCTTAATCCAAAAGACTTAGAATGATAGCTACACTTTAATCAAGTTACTACCAAGCAGTAATAAATACAATTGAATACTTTAGAGAATGCCTGGATTAGTGCTCAAGTTACACGAACAAAGCTAGATCCAGCAGGCCCGAATCCAGTCTATGCCACAGCAAACAAGGCGCACCAACTTCAGTAAGAAGCAGTTCAGATATGCATGCACTGTAAGCCTTCAACCAGAAATTCCCAGCTCAGAAGGGCAGAGTCCAGCCTCTCCTCCCACAAGAGTGCAGACCACGAACCCTCTTAATGTAAAATAACTGGCCTGAAAGCCCAAGTGCTTAAACCAGAATTAATACACTTTTAGAATAACAGACACTGAGCCCTCCATCAGCAGTTCCCAACCTAGAAGGATGTAAGCTACCTGTTCTGCCACTACAGTGCAGACCACAAATCCTCTCCGTGCAAAATGACTGGTCCGAAGCCCAAGTGTTTAAACCAAAAGGCTTAGAATGAGTTACACCAAGCAGTAATAAAAACAATTGAGTACTTTTAAGATGATGCAAAAGTAAAAAAAAGTAGGTAGAAACACAAGTACAGTAAAAGCAGATGAAATTTTTTTTTTCTGAACAAGTGCTGAGATCAAAGAAACAGATTTGAGTGCTGAAACTAGAAAACTGGCTAGTTATAAGAAAAAAAAAACTAAGCTAGAAGGCTTCCCTCCAACACAGAAGGGCTTGAGGGCTCAGAAGCCTGCAAATAGTCTATACCACTTAACAGGAAAGGCAGGAAACGAGCTTAATTTTTTTTTTTTTTCTGTTTCCCAGATGCTCTCTTTGTACACAGTAGAGTGCCTGAAATCAGAATATGATCTCACTGCACTCAGTTGAGTGAGCAAATGAGATGGGCCCAGAAGGAGTATCCAAACACAAATTTAAGAGGGGCGGGCAGTTGCAAGGCCACTAAGATTAACACCAAAACAAAAACAGGGAGTAAATAGTGTAAGTTAGTGTAAATATATGGGCATGCAGAGCAATGCCTGCAGGGAAAAGTGCCAGTGCGTATGGAAGCAGGTGGTTTGCTAATAATACCAGTCTTATTGCAAAGATGCTGCTTCAAGGACATGTTGTTTCTAAATGAAAAACGGGGGGCATTGCCAGACCTGGTATTTCTTGTAGGATGCTCCAATGTTTCTTAATAGACATATAATCATTAATGTTGCTGGAAAATTGAAAAACAATTCTAAAATCATTAATTGGGGGGCAGGGTCAAATTCATGAGATGTATTGCTCAAATATGGCTTGCATCTACCACCTCTTTTAAGTCCATGCATTATCTATGGTTGTGGTAATCTCTTTGTTGGAATAGCCTCTGGCTAAAAACTCATGCCGAAGAACTTCGTGCCGCACAAGCTTCTACATCATTATTATGGAGTCTGAGCACCCTGTAAACTTGCCCTTTCAAAACATTTCTAGGTATGTGTCTTGGATGCATGCTATTTTTGTGTAGCAAAGCATTTTGTCTGTTTGGTTTCTTATAAATGCTACTATGCACCTGGTTCAATTCTGTTTTACTGATCAATACATCTAGGAAATTCAGTTCAGGTCTAGAGCATTGATAAGTAAACCTCAAAAAGTCACTCGTGGTATGCATATAATCTATGAATTTATCTAATTCAGATTCATCACCTCTCCACAACAAAAAAAATGTCATCCACAAAATGGACATACCATAAGATGAAACCAAAGAATACATTATTGTCTGCTAATATAGAGGTCTGTTCCCAAGTTATTAATGCTAGATTGGCGTAGCTATTGGCACAAGCTGTGCCCATAGCTACGCCAGTCTTCTGAAGAAAAAATTGATTTTCAAAAACAGACATTGTTCTCCAATATAATTTCTAAGAGGCTGCAGATAAGTGAAATTTTTCCATCATCATAGCATCTATTCAAGCACAAAATTATCTCTCTCTTATCTATTCTCCAAACATTGGGGATAGAAGTAAATAAAGATTCAATATCTAAAGACAGAAATAAGTTGTCATTCTTGTCTGCAATCTCCCTAAAAAGGACTTAGTGTCTTTGAGAATCGTGTGACAACTGTCAAGCGGACTGTGCAGTTCACCCTCTACGTATATAGATAATGGTTCCGTACACCAGCCAGCTCCAGATACTATAGGGCTCATTGGGGGTATCTTATCATTTTTATGTAATTTAGGCAAGGCAAGCCATATATCCTGGGCACTAGTGGAATTCAATGTTAAAAAACCTAAATAAAGTTTCATTAATAAATCGAAAATCAACAATGGCAATCCTGTAATAAAACATTAATTTGCTGTAAGTATAGGTCTTTATCTAGGATGACAATACCCCCTCCCTTGTCAGCTTGTTTAATCTCCACTGAATTAATGGCTTTCAATTCACTCAAGGCTCTACTATGCTCGGCTGACATGTTAAAGAAATCAGTCTAAGTCTGTCTTGTAAACAGTTCTCTAAAGTCAGTTTCGCAAACATTAACAAAAGTTTGTATGGCAGGATGCATACTAGGTACAAATGTACTTGGTATTTTGTATTTTCTCAAGCCATCATTATTAGGTGCAAACATATTCTTCAACGAAAGATTCCTGCCTAATAATCTCAGATCTTTAAGTAATTCTGCATGATTAGCTTTTCTTGCAGGGATAAAAGATAGACCTTTGCTTAGAAGTTCAATTTGTTCACAAGTTAATGTGATGGGAGATGTATTAAAAATCAAACCTGAATTCATATCGCCTCCGTTTTGTGTACTGCAAATTCCCTTCTGTGCTCCCATGTCTCTCTGCTTTTCCTTGCCTTGCCTGTTCAGGCTCCTGGAGTGAGTTTTGATGGGCAGTGGTTGTTTTAACACAAGACTGGTCGTTCTCTTGTTCTGTAAAAAAATACTACTGTCAGTAGTAGTATTTCCTTGTTGCTGATCGTGTAAAGTGTGTACAGTAGAGCAGAAATGTGACATTTAATAACCAGAAAGAAAGCAGTGCTTTGGCTAACCACATAAAGCAGATCATACTCATATATTTAAATTTCTAGCTATCCAAGTACTGTATCCTAGCATTCGTTGGGATGATGTAGAAAATCATACTGAGGCTGCAGAGCAAAAATGGATCTTGCTTTTGAATGCTGAGAAATTTCCAGGTTTGAATGATATGACGTAATTAAACAAAGAATCTGCGTGATGCACATACAGCAGCTGCACGGCTCGCAAATCAACACATCCAAAACAAAGAAACACCAGCATTAAAGGTGGTAACCCACAGTTTAATGCATAAAAAATTTAAAAAATCACATAACAAGGTAGAGGGTAATAAGCCCAAATACCTGCCCCAAACCGGTTTTGGCTGTAATAGCCTTCTTCAGTGAGTAAACATGAGCAAACACAAATCCACTCATGTATATATATATATAGTAGTACGTATAACAGTTCATTGGTGCATTCATAATTGGCCATTAAGCCCAGGTGGGAACAAAGCTCCTAACTTAATAATCCATTTGTGTTCCTTGAAATTGAGTATATCATGCCATCCTGATTTGTCCCTACATTTACCCACAATACAATCTATAACAGTGAAATAAAAAGATGCAGTATTGTGTTTACACACATTTGTGCAAAGCATTGGTAGGACGTTTATTCCTTATATCACTAAGATGCGCCCCAATCCTGAAACGAAAAGGTCTAGAAGTTTGTCCCACATAGAATGAGGAGCATGAACAGGTGACCAAATAGACAACCCACTCTGTGCTGCAGTTAGCCCAAAAATTAATGTTGAAAACCACCGATGTGTTGTGACTACTGAATTCCCTCGTTTCCTGAACCCTATTGCAATGAGTACAATGACCACATGTCATGCAGCCTTGTCAGTGGGCCAAATGTGAGTGTACGTTGAGTGGGAACCATAGAGCTAGGTTCCACCCTCTTATAATGGCTAAAGAGGGAACCCAATGTACGTCCTCTCCTAAATGAAAAAGAGCATCTATCACCCAAAAAGGGTGTAATCCCTCCTCGTCCATAAGAATGTTCCAATGTCTGTTAATTATATTCGTAAACCCCCATGTATTGCGTCCATATGTGGTCACCAGACGAACCAAAGGATTAGAAAAGCCTCTTTGTTACAATACAAGGACAAACCATTTAGTTCTGTCTTGAGTGGAAGCCCAGTGACCAGCAGTGCTGATTGTACCGGAAGAGTGGAAGCCCAGTGACCAGCAGTGCTGATTGTACCGGAAGGGTAACCTCTCTCATGAAACATTGTATCAAATCATCCCTAGTATCTTCAAATGTTTGCTGGCTTGAACAAATCCTTTTAATCCTGAGGAATTGTGATTTGGGGATATTCCGGATGGTATGTCGGGGGTGGAAGCTAGTGGCATGCAAAAGTGAATTATACTCGGGGAATTTCCTGAAAACCCGTGTGGCTAAGGTATCATCAGGATTCCTGCTAACCTCAACATCAAGGAAAACCATTTTCGATTTATGAAAATTCAGTTTAAACTCAATTCCCCATTTATTGTCATTAAGATAGCCAATAAACACATGTAAGTATGTTTCATCCGACCTCCACACCACCCAACAATCCTCCAGATATCACCTCCAAAATCTGTTTCATTAATATATAAATTATGACTGGAGTCATAAATTATAACCGCCTTGATGTAGGCCAGACACTGCTTGTCACTGGGCTTCCACTCAAGACAGAACTAAATTGTTACAATACAAGGACAAACCAAGAGGTTTTTCTAATCCTTTGGTTCGTCTGGTGACCACATATGGACGCAATACGTGGGGGTTTACAAATATAATTAACAGACATTGGAACATTCTTATGGACGAGGAGAGATTTTGGGTGATAGATGCTCTTTTTCATTTAGGAAAGGACGTACATTGGGATCCCTCTTTAGCCATTATAAGAGGGTGGGACCTAGCTCTATAGTTCCCACTCAACGTACATTTGGTCACCTGTTCATGCTCCTCATTCTATGTGGGACAAACTTCTAGACCTTTTCGTCTCAGGATTGGGGAGCATCTTAGTGCTATCAGGAATAAACGTCCTACCAATGCTTTGTACAAACGTGTGTAAACACAATACTGCATCTTTTTATTTCACTGTTACAGATTGTATTGTGGGTAAATGTAGGGACAAATCAGGATGGCATGATATACTCAATTTCAAGGAACGCAAATGGATTATTAAGTTAGAAGCTTTGTTCCCACCTGGGCTTAATGACCAGTTATGAATGCACCAATGAATATGCACAACTATATATACATGAGTGGATTTGTTTTTTCTCATGTTTACCCACTGAAGAAGGCTATTACAGCCGAAACCGGTTTGGGGCAGGTACTTGGGCTTATTGCCCTCTACCTTATGTGATTTTTTTTTTTTTTTTTTTTAATTTTTATGCAGTAAACTGTGGGTTTCCACCTTTACTGCTGACTTTTCTTTGTTTTGGATGACCTCCTTAAAACCTTTTTAAAGTCACGTCACCTTAAACACTAGACTTTTAAATATTATAGTATATTAAATTATACTTGTTTTTACTTATCTGTGTTTTACATTGACATTTTTTACTGTGTTTCTGATATTGTCTCTTTAAATTTGTAATTGCTTTGTATTAGAGCACATCAGCTGTTTGCCTCTTAGAATATTTAAATCAGAATTTTATCTTGTTTCACTGTCTGAGGAAGTGATTGTGAAAATCGTGAAAGCGCTTACATTTTGTTTTAGTTCTTTCTCGTTAATAAATGCTGTTGGTGTAAGTTTGGTGCTGTTTCTTTTATTTTTCATTTTCTCGCACCACTCTGTACTCTGAGCCGTTTTTTGTCGTAGTAGCTGGCTATTGACCATTTTGGAAAGTGCATATATGCCTCAGCTACTTTCGGACTGAGGACTATTAATTATATACGGCACATTTCATACAGCTGCAAAGTTATTTGGTGTCCGAGCTTTCCTCTTACCTTTCAGAGTTGTTGCATCTGGAGAGCCTTAAACTGGTCTCGCTGAAGCTCTCAACTCTTACTTCCCTTGTTAATGTCTCGATGAGGTTGAGGCCACCTCTTTAGCAGCAGCCACAGGCATTGCTATCGGGCACCATGCCTGGGTTCGCCTTAGGTTTGCGGACAACTTTAAGGCATCCTTCACCAACGCCCCATTTGGATCTTCTTTGTTTGGTCCTTCTGTCAAGGAAACCCTGACCCACAGTGAGCAGGAGGGAAAGACCTCTTCCGCAGTTGGGATCAAGTTTTCTACTCCCCAACGTTCCTCCTCCAACATTCAGAGGGGTAGTAAGAAGCTGTGGTTCCGCAGGGCTCCGTCTTTCCAAGATGCTCCTCAGGAATCTTCCTCTTCCAGCCGGGGAAGGGGATTTGGTAGCAAATGCCACCCCAGAGGTAGAGGAGGTCCACAAAATCAGGGCTTCTGAGAACCCTTCTCAGAGAAGCCCCCACAGCGCTCCTGAAGCACTGCCAGACTGTCCTGCCCTGGAGGCAGTTGGGGGCCGTATCTCCATGCACCTCCTGGCTTAGGTGGCTATTAACTCAGACCAGTGGGTGCTATGCATTGTGTCCAGGGTATACTTTGTCTCCTTTGATCACCCCCACCCCCACTTCAAAAATCACTTCTGGATGTTCCACCCCACCAAAGGGAGTTTGCTGTCACAGAGGTTCAAGACCTTCTTCTAAAAAGAGCCATCCAGGAGGTCCCAGCAGGACGACAAAGGTCTGGAACTTACTCTCGTGTCTTTTTAGTGCCCCAAAAAAACTGGTTACCTGCATCCCATTCTGGACCTCAGCAGGCTGAATTTAGCAGTCAAGAAGTCGAAATTCCGGATGGTCACTGTTCGGTCCATTTTTTTGCTTTTGCGCAAAGACGACTGGATGTGCTCGACAGTACACTATCACATAAAAATTAACAAGATGCCGCAGGAGATTCATGCGCTTCTGGCTGGAGGCCAATGGCTATCAATTCAGAGCCCTGCCCTTCGGTCTCAACTCGGTCCACCGGGTGTTCACCAAATGTGTGGTAGTATTAGCAGCCCATCTCTGGCTGCAGGGATTTCGGGTCTTCCCGTACCTGGACAATTGGTTCCTCATGGCTCCCACAAGTTATCCTCCATCTCTAGCCACACATTACACACTCTCCTATTTTGAGAGCTGGGCATTACAGTCAACCTTCCCAAGTTACACCTTGTACTGTCAGAGACTGGAATTCGTATGGGGTTCTTCTGGACACTGTGGCAGAGACTGCAGCTCTTTCTCCATGCAGAGTAGACAGAAAAAGTCATCCTGAATCTGAGTGTCTCAGCCCATTTAATACCTCAGCCCCTGAGTTCTGTGGCGGTGCTATTCATCTGGTCCCCTTCACCAGGTACTACATGCGGGTGCTTCAGTGGACCCTTGCGGTACAGTGGTCAGCTGTCCATGTTGGTCCGGATATCTCAAGTATGCAGGAGTCACTTAGTGTGGCAGCTCTGGTCCAAAGATCACCTGCTAGGGAGACCTTTATGTCTTCTGCCCTCTCAGGCCGTAGTGACCACTGACACCTCCCTGTCGTGGTGGGGGAGGCATTTTCAGGGAAGGATGGTCCAAGGCATGTGGTCCCCATCTGAGACCAAGTTGCACATCAATGTCCTAGAGATAAGAGCTGTCCTCTTAACGGTGCAAGCCTTCCAGGACTCTCTCCCTCTCTCTGGACTGTGGCAGTTCAGACAGACAACATGGAGGTAGTCTGGTACATCAGTAAGCAGGGTGGATCACGAATGTATCCTCTGTGCAGTGAGGCCATGAGAGTGTGAGAATGGACCATGTCCTCCAGGTGCTTTCTTCTTGCAATGCATATTCCCAGTGATTCCAATGTGTTGGCAGACAAACTCATCAGATCTATCGCGAGTCCCCATGGGTTGGCCCTGAACCAGCCTATGGGAAGTCAGATTTTCGATTGTTGGGGTCTTCCATGCTGAGATGTGTTTTGCCTCCCTGACCAATCACGAATACAGCAAGTACTTTGCCATTACCCCCCCCCTGACCAATCACGAATACAGCAAATACTTTGCCATTACCCACTGGGGGAATCGGCCAGGGATGCTCTGATTCACGATTAGCCACCGAGAATTCTCTATGCCTATCCTCCCAACGTCCCTCATTCCCAGATATTTATGTTACAGAAAGCCTGTCTGCTGAAGACTTGCCTCATCCTAATTGCCCCCTTCTGGCCTCATCGAATGTGGTTCTCCCTCCTCTGGTCTCATCTGAAATATCCACCTGGATATTCGATCCAGCCCAGGATCTCATTTCCCTTCCATGGGGGCTTCCTCTTCCCAACCTTCAATCCCTGAAGCTGACTGCTTGATACTGCCAGTTCCAGTGATCGTTGGCCAGATTAAGCTTCCTTCCCCAGTGAAGGACATCATTTTGGCCTCTCAGAAGCCTTCTACTAAAAAGGTTTATTCCAGTAAATGGGAAGAGGTTCTCGCATTGGGCTCATCATAGGGGCATAGAGCTTTTCGTTTCCCATTACAGACAGTTTGTTGTTAATTTCCTGTCTGTTTCAAAAGGGAGTGAGCTTCTTGATTGATTAAGCTTAAATTGGCGGCTATATCTAACTTTCACCCAAGTGACAGTTTTTCTTAATGGTATCTTCTTGCGTAAGCCTCCTTTCAAAGATCATTCCCCTCCTTGGACTCTTACTTTGGTGCTGCAGTCCCTGACACAACCACCCTTTGTACCTGCTGCAAAGTGTGATATTAAGTTTCTGTCTTGGAAGACTGCCTTTTTGGTGGCTATTGCCTCTGCCAAGAAGGTTTCTGAATTGCAGGCTCTTTGCATTAAAGCTCCCTTCATGTTTTTCACACAGATAGGGTATCTCTCAGGACCAATCCTTAATTCATTCTTAAAGTAGCCAGGCCAGGAAAGGTAGGGCCATTTCAAAAGTATGTTTCACAGTGGATCGCTTGTTGCATAGCTCATATTTACAAAAGCAATCTGATTGCTCTTCTCAGGCCTGTTAAAGCTCATTCCAGTAGGTTTGTGGCTACTTCTTTGGCCTTCTGGGCAAAGGCTTCCTTAGATGACATCTTTGCTGCTGCCACTTGGTCAAACTTCCATACTTCTGTAACACATTACAAGCTGGATTTGGTGTCCAGGGGTAGAGCTTAATTTGGTTCTTCTGTGCTCCGTCATGTCCTTCTTGAGACCACCCATGATTATGGCTAGCTTGGGGACTTTGATCCATCCATGATCAATAATGATACGGATAGCATCAGACAAAGAATTATGTACTTACCATAACTTGGAATCTGTGCTATCCGGTGTCATTATTCATCACATTACCACCCACTGTCCCCGTCCTAGTGACCGGGGAGTCATGGAGTAATGGTGTTTGGGTCTGCTGTTCTTGATTGTAGATGGTTTCACTGTCCTTATTTCTATCTAGCAGACTCTTGAAGATTATGGGTAGCAGGGGGTTCTGGGAGGGGAGGAGCTTAAGCTGTCTCTTACTGTGCCGGCTGGGATCCGAAGTCGGATCCGAGACCAATGTATGATGAATAATGACACTGGATAGCACAGATTCCAAGTTATGGTAAGCACATAACTCTTTTTAAGCTAGTTGAAGTCAAGACATCTTTTCTTTGTACTGCAGCATCGTCATTGGTGAAGGTAGAGTGATGCTTAGTGCAAGGCACATAGCCTGAGATACACCTTCAGAGAGGTCGATTGTCTTTAGTTAAAGGAAATAGCCTATATGACCGTTAATGACCTGAGTCCATGACAAAATCATACTGGTACCTGTTTTGTTGCGACTTGAGTGCGTATGTAACTTGACTGATCTTATCAACAGGTAAGCAACTAACTGTTGTCATCTTATTCAGTCTGGTGAGTGGAACGTGTGCCATACATTAGAGTCCTCTGACAAGAGTCCTGAGTAATGTTTGCATGCCTTATGGGCTTTGCCCTTGGGGCTCCACTGAGTGTAGACATATGTGTGGTGTTTGATGTTTCTTTTGGTGAGTGCTTTTAGAGATTGCTGATGATATGATTTGCCATTTATAGACTTATGAGGTGTTTGAGGTTTGGGAAGAATTCTTTTCAGTGCTTCGGCGTTTGTGTCCATTCTTGACAGCCTTGTTTGTGTGCAAGATTTTTGCCTCCAGTGAAATTGTGTGTGTGTGCATCTCTCGCATACTGCTTGTATGTTTGAGGATTAAAAGGTTCATATGTGAACATGAGACCATTGCTACGTTGTCTCAGGTTACCCATATCTAACAAGTTGGCTATGAAGTCCTTTGGAAG
Organism: Protopterus annectens; assembly: GCF_019279795.1. NCBI lineage: Eukaryota > Metazoa > Chordata > Ceratodontiformes > Protopteridae > Protopterus > Protopterus annectens. Next base: position 1,557,941,677 of record NC_056735.1, read on the forward strand.
TTGTATGTCCATGTTGTCTGTACCTCTATTTGAGTGGGCTTCTTTAGGTCTTGGACTGGGTTATACACTTGTACGTAGGTATCCTTGGGTGGTTTGACACTAGACTAGATTAGATTGTGGTGAGATTTGATAGTAGCAAACTAGCTACTCTAAGCTTGTTTCCTCACAGTGGCTTTGTTTTAGCCACACTGTTGCATGGTATACTTCTAAGGGACGTTATTTTCTGGGCATCTTACATGGTACTGCTAACCTCTTGAGATGGTAACAAAGATTGCTTGAGTGCATTGTTGACAACAAAACAACTTAAACTACATTGACAAAGCAATTTCAAGTATTACGGACCTTTAGAATGTTGTTGCTTTATTTTTGATCTTTCCTTTAAAATCATTCTAAACAGTTAATTGAAGTGCAAAAATAATAAAATTAAATATCTATCTGCCAAGGATGGAACAGGATTAACTCGGGACCTCAGAGTGTGGCAGGGGTGCCAAGCAGATGACAGCTCTGGGAAAATGAGCAGGAGACCATTTATAGTAAGGGTGTTGACTCAATTGCATTACTAGTTTGCTGGGTGGGAACTTTGCCTTCCGTATATCTATAATACTACAGGTGGGAAAGTACTTGAGTAGGTTACAGACGGACAACAGCAATAAATTAGGGGACGGAAGGACTTGAAGTCAGTGTGCCATTATGGGAGGAATCCAGAGACGCAGCCTTTTAAAATCACAGCAAGAGAAGGGTGAGAGGGTTTGGGAAAAATCAGACTTTAACTCTCTAGTCTTGTGGTTAGAATTTCAGAAGCATTTAGCTTTAATGTTTCAGTGGGGAGTGGGATAGACTCCAAGAACAGTGGAAGAAGCAGTAGCAAGGTAAGCACTGGAATGCAACTTAAGCAGGTATATACAGTTATAAAAACGTACTACTGCAGTTTCACCACAGGCGAATACACCAGACTGTTGAATGAATAAAAAAGAGGCACAATGGTTCCACACGGCACACTTTTTTTTAATTCCAGATAGACAAGGTAAGTGTTTTCATGGATACTCTCAGCTTGTTCAGACCGTATAATACAAAAATCACCATTACAATGCAACCATTTAAATACTAAATAGCCAATGGGATATGGCTAGTTACCTACAAACATCAAGGTTAACCCATTCATCATCACTAACTCTAAACAGCTTACCTATATGTTAAAGCGTATAAAAACATGTTATGAATCACAAACAACTATAGCAATAAAGTATTAAAATCACAATGATATCATATAACTTATATACATAAAAATGTATAAATAAATCAGTGAGACATAAGTAAATATAAACTGTATACCTAAATCTGTACTTGTACATAAAAACAACAATGATAATAACCATATCATTTAAATGTTTGAGAGCTCTAGCTCTCAAAAAAGTTTTCAATGAAACTTTGCTATAATCTATTAGTCTTCCCTATGTAAAACGAAAAGCACTCAATACAATAGCAAAAATTACATTTTTAGTCTGACAGTCAGCATAGAAAGTTCCATCTATCTTAAATCCTAACTGTGGATGTAAGAAATACCCACCTGTTTGTATACATATACATGCCATGCACCTTCTACAATTATAGGTCCCAAATCTATCTGAGTAAACATAATGCTGGGGACAGAGAGGCTTATAACATAGCTGACTTTTAAGGGATCTGTTATTCCTGAATGAAATACTGGGTTGATGACCTATCACACCTTTCAGTTCTTGAACTGTAGAAAGGATGTCCCAATTATTTTTGATTACTTCACAAACCATATGCATGTTACTTGCAAAAGTCAAAGGCATCCTGATCCTCTCATTATTCTCAGTTCTAGTATTGGTTGAAATAATCGTACTAGTTACGTCAGTCGCCTGAGCACTAGGAGTATTTACAAAATAGGGTCTACATCTCCCCTGTCTCTCTTTCCAAGCTTCATTAATCTGAAAATCAGTTACGCTACCCTTATAGCCCCTGTCCATTAATTCATTCTTGAGTGTGGCTAATGCTACTGTTTAAAATACCATCATTATCGTGCAAGTGCATAGTACGAAAGATTTGTCCGCTTAATACATTCAGCTTAGTATGGTTTGGGTGCATGCTACCATTATGTAATACATTATTCTTCATTACGTTCTTCCTTTACATAGTAGTAGAAACAGAACACAAGTCATCTTTGCTCACCTTTACATTTAAAAATTCAATCTCCTTAGGTGAATATTTGTGTAAATTTCAAAAACTACTCAAACCATTCATAAATTGTAAGAATTCCATTAGTCACTCTTCTGTATCCTGCCACAACAAAAAAATAATTTCTACAAAGCGCTTGTACCATTTAATCGAGGCACAGTACATATTGTTCGAAAGGACATATTTGGTCTCCCAGTTGACAAGTGAAAGGTTGGCGTACCTGTTGGAACACGCAGTGCCCATAGCTGCACCAACCTTCTGTATGTAGTGAGTGTCACCAAACATGAAAGCATTATTCTCAAGGATAATCTCAAGGAGAGCACAAATAAGCTCAACCTTGCCAGCAAAAACATTTCTCTCTCATAATAATTCCCTTATATTCTCTATCCCCCAACTATTAGGAATGACTGTGAATAGTCTATATCCAAAGTAACGAAAAAACATGGACCTGTTATTACATCCCACTAGTTACTTAGGTCATTCAAAAACTTCCTTGGTGTCTTTCAAGACAGTCTGACATATATTCAAATAAACATGCAGATTATTTTCTACAAATATTGAGAGAGGTTCAGTTACCCAGCCCTTACTAGATACAATAGGTCGTATTGGGGGTTATACAAATTCTTATGCACCTTTGGCAAACCATATACTATAGGAATTACTGGTTGATCATCTTTAAAGTATTCAAATAGTGGTTCAGAGATCATCCCAGTTACCAATAGATCGAATACAAAAAGTTGCACCTTCTCAACAACACCCTTCAAAACAATGGGAGATACTGAAGTATATGTACTTACATCACTTAGAAGGTTCATCATACTATTCACATACATATCTTTGTCTAACACTATGATGCCACCTCCCTTATCTGGGGTCGTATCTCAACACTACTCATGCGTTTTAATTCCAGCAAAGCTTGTCTCTCGTCAGTGGACATGTTAAAAAAATATATTACTTTGTCCTTCATCAAATTTCTCCCTTAATTGTTTCACATATTTCAATGAATAACTCAATAGTGGGATTCATGGGTGGGAAAAAGTACTCGGTTTTTTAAAAATACAATTACTTTGCATACTATCAGTAAACATTGTTTTTAAAGTTAAAGTCCTACCAAACGGGTGTAAGTCCTGTAAAACATTCACTAAATCGGCTTTCTGAGTTGGAATAAAAGTCAAACCTTTGCTCAGAACAGATAGTGTCTCAGTACAGTTGAGGAAATATGTACTAAACCTGTTTTGCTCTCTTTCCTGCTCATGTCACTTCTTCCTCGTTGTGCATTTGCCATATTCTGGGGTTTGTAAACCAACTCCTGGATCTTCCTCTTATTGGGAGTGGGTTTTTAAACAAAAAAATGCCCCTGTAATAAACTCTGTAACGCCAACTTCTGCTCAGTTCTGTTGGGGCTCTTACGTGACTTTTAGCTTAATGTTTCAGTGGGGAGTGGAGCAGACTCAAAGAACAGTGGAAGAAGCAGTAGCAAGCTAAGCACTGGAATGCCACTTAAGCAAGTATATACAGTTGTAGAAACGTACTACTGCAATCCCACCACATGCAAATGTACCAAACTGTGCAGAAATGTGCTAGTAGCATTGTACTAAAGGACTATAAGGCTTAATTCTGGCAGTAGATCAGTCATGCTTCAACTGTGAAAGACTCTAAAGAATGATTGAGGCCCCGGACTGGGCTCAGAATACAAAAAAGTTGCTTTTACTTAGGAAAATAGAAGTTCAGCTTAATGTACAAGTAATGATGAAATCTTGCAGTATTACATAATCTTCTCGCAAATGCCAGTGAAGCGACAAGACTAACGTCCCAGAACAGCTAAAAAATGCAGACATATCTTTTATGGCTAAAACTGTAACCTATTCAATTAGCACACTCTGAGGTTATAATTGGGTCTTACAAGTATGTAATGTTTAAATGTGTATTGTACCATCACCTGAAAAAAAAAAACTTTTAATGAGGAGTTTTCTTTACTGGAGTCTGCACATAAACCCCAGACATATACTTTATGCAGCTGATTGTAGTCTTTTATTGTTAGATGACCTCTGTACGTCAGATGACACACCATTCTGACATTTTATTTAGTATCAAAACTTGGTATGGTAGTCGGTGTAGTAGCTTAATCAACTTAATGACATTTTGTTGCCTGGTAGAGCCCCAGAGCAATATGTCATCAGTTATCAAACAGAGACCACTGTACAGGCAGAATGAGTATCACCAATAGCAAAAACCACCTTTCTTTAGTGAAAAATTGCTTTAATGTCGCTTTCTTCTCGAAGAGACTGCATCAGAATAAAATTCACGTGATTACTATGTCATCAGTTATGTTTGTTTACAGCTCCTCCGGAGCATTTCTTCTTGTTACTTGCAGCTCTTTGAAATATCTATGAAGCTGATGAAATGCCAAGTGGGTGTCTTGGAAATCCTAAATACCAAATTGTGTGTTAAAGGTACTTGGAGCCTGCTTCATTTAAATTGTTAAAATCCCTAATTTACTTCTAACAATGAGAACTGTTTCACTTCAGCTATAGTAGTAGCCACTTCTACTGTATGTAGTGTTCCATCAGAATCCATTTATCAAGGTCTTGTAGTTCTGTACAGGTTCTGACTTTGTTTTGGCTTCATACAGCTATACAAAATACTGAAGTAGAATTCACAATACTGCCACTACTGCAGTTCCACCAGAGGCTAAGACATCAGACTATGCAGAAGTTTGCCATTGGCTCTTCCCAAGCAGCCTCCCTGCCACGTGGCTCGCATCCTGAGGCAGCCTCCTTGCTGCATGGCTCTCATCCCGAACAATTCTGTTTTCTTAAAGGTATATTTGTGTTTGATCAGTTAAGTAAAGGCAAAAAGTGCATTAAATTACAGAAAATAAAATTGAGTCCAGTTCCTTAACTGTCCTTTTACCCTAGACCTTATTTTAGCATACGGCATTAAGAGATGTATAGTGCTAATGGGAGCATCTGATGTTTTAGGCATAATTGTCAAAAGTATGACAGCAAATTTGTCCAGGCATGGTTACATCACATTTATACTTTGCAATAATTTATTTTAAGAATAGTTGGCCTTCAGTAGCTCATTGGAATGATGTCGTAGTAGCTTGAAAATGTTTTAAGTGCCTTCCCCTATCCCATAATGCACTGCATACTTTTCCTCTCCAGATCTTTTTCTGCTCTGGTGCTCAGGCAAACTCAAAAGTGGCCCCAGGATGCTATTAGAAATGTTGAGGTTAAAATATGTGGATGGGAATAATTCATATCCTTTGATTCTAAAACTGCTGAATGATTACTAAGGCTGAACTTTTTCTCTGAAAGATTTCTAAATAGATTCTGATTATTTGTCTAGGACCTCTTTTGATGTGGTTGCAATTTTCAGTGTTTCTGGTTTGCAGTTTTATTTACATTAATTAATCATTGAGTTAAAACACTTTGAAATTAGTATCAGTTTGTTTTTTTCCCCAGTTTTTCAGTTGTACTTGAAAAATGGTTTTAATGGCTAGTGCCATTCAAAACACTTAAAAAGTTTTAGTGTTATTGTTACTTGCTTGTATGTATGGGTTACTGTTCAGATGACCGATGCCTTTTAAACTGCATTACTTATCTCTGTTAGATTGGTGGCTGCTTAAGTTCAGTCACAGTTTTTGACCAACTTTGTTTTCTCGTTTAATGCTTGGTGTCACTCTGCTCGTACTCTACCCTTAGTTCCCACTCTCCCCTTCTTACTCTATACTTCCATAGCAGTACCCACATATCCCACAAACCAATACCATCAGTTCCCTCTAAAAACAAAAAAAAAACTATTCAATAGGATTACTCCAAACACCCACTCTAGTTTCCCACCCAAGACTCTCTGAAACTGTCCTACTCCTTGCCCATGTAACTATCAACATTGCATCTCTACAACCAATCCAGTATCCTCCTAATATATTCTAATACTAATTTACTGCAATGGTAAAACCCAAGTTAAATAAGATGCCCTTAACTCAGATTATTCTGCACTTCCTTCTGACTGTACTAGCCTTCATCACCAATTATCAAATGCACCTCCTCCAAATACATAGGATTTCAGCCAGTCCTCACAAAGAATATCAAGATCTACACAGCCTCTTTTTCCATAGCACCCTTTCTCTTCAAACAAATCACATATGATTTGTCTATAAATATCTTAAAACTAAATATCCAAATTTATGATAAAATACCAAGCCAGAACCAAAATATAGTTGGCCATGCTCTTTTCTTTGTAAAAATATCAGTTCAAAAATTTAGCAGAGATATTCAGATCAACCCAGATCCCACTGTTCATAAAAACATCACATTCAACCCTGAAATAAACCAGTCCCCTAAAACAACCCAAACTTTAAGAAGATTGTGCAATAAAACCCATGACATACCTGCCTATCTTGCCATGTGCACTCCTGACAATGAGACACCCCCCAGGATATAACATATTCTGGTCTGACAGTCAAAATAAGCATGCAGGTGATGCATCCATAACTTTCCCAACCATCACTTTAATCCCACAGGAAATATCCAATTTAACAATGCTGAATTTCAAATAATACTCCAAAAAATCAACAGTAGGAAAACCTATTTGTTTAACAACAATTTATATACCACCAGGGAGTAACATTGATACTGCTGAAGACATCTGTATTGGATATCCCAACAAATTAACCAATACTTAAATATAGACTGGCAACTCATAAATTCCACTACCCACACTGAATCCATAAACTTGTACAACTTCAAACAATTAATAACCACATCAGCTAGAATCAGTAAAACTTCAGGGAGATACTCAACATTAGACTGGATCCTTACAAACAAGCCAGACAAACGATAAAAGTAGGCTGCCTCTCAGATACCAACGTATGCCATTAGAACTTACCATAACCTAGATAAACATGCTATCTGTAATAAAGTAGTAAATACAACCAATTTTAGCAAAGATTTTTTTCATTAAAACAGTAAAACAATATTACTGGATTGTACTTGGAACAATGCCACTACATACTGCTGTAAGGTCTGTAAGAAAATGTTATTAATCTAGCACCAGTGTGTGATGAGTGAGGTCAAACTCTGCACCATGGCTAACAAACGAAACAGAAAAGCTCGTGATAAAAAGGTATAAAGCCTGGAAAAATTGGTATAGAAATAGAACTCAAAATGCCTTTCAGCAATTTAGACATCTTACAAACCTTGCAAATCTCTGTGTCAAACAGGACAAGCAAACGTACTACAAGACCAACATTGAAGCAACCCAAATAATTTTTTGTAATCCCTAAATAAACTACTCCACCCAGTCAAGACCACCACACCCTCTCTAAAATTAAACAGTACAACAGACCCCAAACCTACACAGTTTCTTATTTCATGCATTCACTGTTCTCTGTGACAGTAATATCTCTACCCCGTCCAAAAAAAATCACCCACAACTATTCAGTTTTAGTCCAGTACTCACCTCACACCTAATTAAGTTGCTCCTTAATCTAAAAAATATATCCATAGTTATACACAAACTACCATCTGACTCCCTAAAAGTGGCCACAGAAGTCATAGCCCTTCCTGTTTCCATACTAATTAATGTCCATAGCAGAAAGATAGACCTATCACTGTGGGGAAAAAAAATCCTACATCACACCACTGCACAAAAGTAGCACATCTACAAAGTTTAGTTACTACAGACCAATTGGTGATTCTCTCCCCTTCTCCAAAACATTAGAGAAATGCATCCATACGTATACAGCTGATACGATACCCAACTTTAAATGACCTGCTCTTAGAAATACAACATGGCTTTAGGTCCCAGTGCAACACCACTGCAGCTCTACTACATTTTACTAGTGCAGTAAACCGACATAGAAACAGTGGTCTACTTGTGTCCACCATGTTCTTAGACTTTTCAAAGGCATTTGATGTCTCACACCAGCAACTACTCATTCAACTCTCCTCAATAGGACTTTCACAGAACTCCTTGTCATGGTTACTTAGTTACCTGTCTGGAAGGCAGCAAGCTGTTAAATGGCAACAAACCTACTCATCCTTCCAAAGATTTACTGTAGGTGTCCCATAGGAACTCTATTACGGATCCTCTACTATTTAATATATTTATTAAAAACATCCATACCGCCACTCACAGTGCTAGTTTAGTTCAGAAAGCAGATGACTCTGCATTAATATGTGCAGCCTCAACAATAAATGCGCTCCATGACGTTGCTCAAAAAGTCTTTTGATTCTTACTCAATCTCCTACTCACCCCCCCCTAAAAAAATAATGCTTTTTACCTGAAAAAGTTGCCAAAGTCAAAAGCATCTTTCACCATAAAGTCAGCAAAGAATACATACATTGAAACAGTAACTCAAATTTAATAGATTAATCTCAAATATGACCAGCATATACTGCACACCATTAAATCTGCACAACAGAAACTAGGCTTTCTTTTTGATCAACATCATCTTTATTAAATTATCATTTATGACTAGAGTAAATGGATTACTTACAAATACTGTAAGAAAAAAATAGCCACCACCTTCTTACTGCTAGCTCTCTCTCTCGCATGACACTCCTATCCTAGCAAACTTAAACAATGTTCAAAGAAAGAAACTCGCCTCCTGTTACAATAAAAATAGCTAAATTTGTCACCAGTATCTCTCGTAGGATCCACCACTGTCAGTGTAAAGCAATTAAACTGGCTTGAACTGCACAACTACCTAACATGTTCATAAATGCAGTACACAAATTCCATCATCTGGAAGAATGCCCTGCACTAAACATATTACTCCCCAACAAGGGACCTCCATTCTAGTAACAAATTCTTACTACTCGCAGATAATTCATTTAATGTTGCGGGAGACTTGGGGTATTAGTGATGATAAACATTATGGTGTCACTCTGTCTTACAATGCCTTCCAGGGCTTTGCCAGGGATCCAGCATAGTTCACAAACGTACAACTCCACTTAACAGATTTTGCCAACACTAGAGTAATTGTTTTGAATGTTCCTTTCTATAGACTGACATTTAATCCCAAAACTAAGGCATAAGTGGAAGGCCTAGAAAACGAAGTTAAGAACCTCACAGTGGATTAGGTTTTACCACCTCTGCATCCCTTTTCTGGGATGCAGAGGAGCCATCGCTACATGAGGTTCAAGGCATTAGTCTGAAAAGATTTCTAGCACTCGGGAATATTTTTGAGAGAGGTCACGGATTCTGGGTTGGGAATTCTTTCAGTAGATATTCCTTGTACAACCCCTGGGTGGTCAGCAGCAGCCCCAAGACCTTGTTTGACTGCTTTTGTCTGGAAGCATGCTGGTGGTGTCTGTCCATCCATCTGTTGGCATGGAGGTCTAAAAGATGGAGCAGGATAGTGGCATCCTGGGGATGTAGACTTCCCCTTCTCAGCCCCCCCCCACCTACAAATTATTACACCTCTTCAAAAGAAAGCGGAGATTTTAAACCTCATAAGCTCTTTGCCTCTGCAACCCCATCCCCAAAAGGTTTTTGACTCTTATCTGCTGATGTTTTCTGCAGTTCCCGAATGTCTTTCTGACCGTTTGACAATGAGCTTGGCTATTTCTCTATGAATTTGTATTTTGCCTTTTCTAACTTTTCATGGTCAAGATTTGCAGTCATTAGCCTGACTAATAAACATTTTTTATGGCCTTCTAAAGAGGCCCCTTTTTGTGAAGGCCTCTATAAGAACCAGTAACCCCTACCCCAAACTTTTATTTTGTTTTGGAAAAATTGACTGTGACTCTTCACAGACCTGTATATTTAAGTCCATTGAGGTTTCTTGCATGGAAGGCTGTTTTTGGTAGCCATTTTGTAAGCCAGAAAGACTTCAGACCTATTCGCAGTTTGTCATACTTATCTGGTGTCTCATAAAAGAAACTTCATTAGGACTAATCTTTCCTTTTATACCCAAAGTTATAATAGAGTGGAATTTAACTAGGTCCATTTGTTTTCTGCAGTTTCCTCTCTCCAGATTTTTGGTAGTACCCCCCCCCCCCCCCCCCCCGTATTCACTGCCAATGAAGGCAGAATCAAGTCTGTAATCAAAGACTCCCAAGAGAATCACAGAGATCATCCTTGCTGGATTGCTTTCTGCATGCATTTAGTTTTGGTAAATCGCTTTCTGAATATGTTCAGTTTTGTTTTAAGTACAAGCTTTTGCCACAAACCACTAAAACTCACTCTACTAGACTTTTAGCTGCCGTATGTTTTTTCAGAAGTGCGGTTCTTGACTCTTGTGCAGTAGCTACATAATTTCCTAATGGCTTTGCAAAACCTTGCAAACTGGATCTACTGTTAAGATCATATCTTCCTTTTGGAGTTATTCTTACCAAAATAATTTCTTGTATGGTGAGCCTCCCAGAAGGAAAAGCTTACAGCACAATCTTGTGAATGGTCTATAGTCTGCCTGGCTTTTACCAGATAAACAAGTTTTAGTTGCATACTATAACTCTAAATCTTGAAGAGTAGGCCTGTCTTCCATTAATGCCCCACCTTCTGTCCTCTGCCTTGATGAAGATGGTTTCATGTATGTTACATTGTAGGATATGGAAGGGTATTTAGCACCTTGGGAAGGATTTGTTTGTCAAGCAGTCCTTGTGCCTGTAGCCTCGGTCATACGGGTCACTAATGATTGATTTACTCTTCCTGAACTACCATTATGGTAAGTAAATAACTTTTTTTTTGTGCTTTTTTTAATTAATATTTTGTAGTAGTAAGGGTAAATGAAAATGTTTTTAAGCCTTTGTTATGAAACCGATTAATCCAAGAATGCTGTGGATCATGAAAATGAGCACAAACCCTAAAGCCATTGAAAAGCCCCAATATAGTTTCACCTAAAACTATTTATACTTCTGTAACTCTCAGATTCAGTGCTGAATTTAAGGAAGAAAGATGAGGTATATGCATGTTAATGTGGTTTGCAGTTGCTTCTTTTACCTGCTGAGCTTTCAACAGTATGTAAGCGGCATGTTTTCTTCCTACAGATGATTGCCTATCGCAGTGTGACAATGAATGCAGAGCATATTGCTGTGATGGTAACCCACCTTACTGCTGCTCATATTATGCCTACATTGGGAATGTTCTATCGTGAGTACCAAACATTATCATATACAGTTAACTGTACCTAACTGCCAAGAAAATTTGTAGTTCTGTTTCCTTCAGCTGGAATCCTGTCTGGCCACTTTTGTGGAGGGCTGTAGGTTCAAGTTTTCATGTTCAGGTTGTAGATCACTTTATAAAGATTTTAACCATGATTACAGAGATGTCAAGAATACAAGCCGCGGTGGTGCAGCAGTAGTGTTGTCGCCTCACAGCAAGAGGTTCTCCCGTTCGATTCTCGGCTGGAGCGCCATCTGTGTGGAGTCTCCATGTCCTCCCTGCAGTCGAGTGGTGTTCGAAAGACATGTGTGAATGGGCGTGCCTTCATTGAGGGTTGGGTGTCGGGTGACCCCTAACCGGGAAAAGCCGAAAGAAGAAGAACATCAGAGATGTCAAGAATGCCTTGTTTTGTATACATGGTATAACATTGACTTTGTTTTAGAAAGTGGTGATTAAATGCATGTATCGGTTAAAAAAAATGTGCTTGTCCATTTGGTAACCTGTGCTTACGAAAAGTAAAAGGTAATGGTATGTTTTACACTTTTGTTACCAGACTGCTTCAGGGAACATACATACATGGTTTATGCAGCAAATTGCATGTTGAGCAGTATTCCAAAAAAAAAAAAAAAAAAATACAGTGAGTACTGTCACCACCCTTTGCCACAGGTACAGTCTTTCTGCAGGAGGATACAGCTAAATATACACGATTCACTTAAGTGATCACTCGTAGTCATAGAGTAGTGAATTGCTGCTCACTGTTTCTTGCCATCTGTTTGGGTTTTGCATTGATATTCCTAACTCTCTGTGACATTGTGTACTGTGTGTTGGGTAAGAAAATGGCTACTGCAGACAAGTAATTAATAGCGATACATTGTCAGTAGTGGTCAGTGAAATTCGAAAGTAAAAGGAAAATAAAGGATTAAGGACCTGAAATCTCTAACACGTGAAGGGGGAAATTTTGTTTATACCAAGTGTTTGCATTGCTGTTGAGGAAGTGTAAAGAAACTGACATCGTAAAGTTTTGTTCTGTTGTGAAGTATATCTTTTATTTTTCCATTCTGCAGTTTTGTCCCATGTGGTGGTGATTTATAGTAAGTGGGTAAAAATCACCTTTCTGAACAGAACTTATAGTATGGCTCATTTTCCCTTGATATATGTAGCTCTATAACTTACAGTTACAGTAATTTTGGGAAAGCTGTTTAAAATTGTATCTGTGGACACGTACTTCTGTATTATTGGTCTCTTATTGTAACTGCATCCTAAAAGATTTTTATATTTGTTGCACAAAATCACACAGTGACTGCAATATTGTTCTTGTGATATATTTTATTCACTGTTTTGAAAATTTAGGGCCAAAATATTGAAAACTTGCAAAGTTGAGAGTATGGTCACTTCAGTGTAGACTTATGATGTCTGCATTTGTGAGTAGTTTCTGACCAGTATCCTGAATAGTGATTTTTGGTGTGCAGTCACCCTGTGGTACAGAAGGATACAGTGACAGGATGTGCTGAACTTTGGCAAGCCCCCAAGAAAATGTATGCTAAATTATATACAGGCTCATCTCTAGTGGTTGTATGTTTTTTTTCCCAGAATATTTGCACATTTTCCTCACAGGGCCTTAAGTGTCAGAGGGGGAGGGTATGGCATAATGGTCAAGGTCTTCACCTTTGTAGACCCACGGTACAAGGTTTGATTCTGATCTAAGGTTATTGGCTAAGTTTAAAATAGCCTTGCAAGACCATTAGACAAATGGGTTCATAGCGGAATACTAGGCTGAGTGTCACTGTAGAATTCTGTATCAAAGAGTGGACTTCATTGTTTATCTTTGAATGCACTCAACAGTTCTGTCTTGAAATGTGGTATCTGGTAGTTCAGGTGGCTCTTGTTACACTAGTACAAATTAGAAAATTTAGGACAAAAATGTTGAAAAACAATGCTGTGGGAGACTTGCCAGAATAAATGAGCAATCATAATTTTAGAATTTAATTGCTCTGAGCCACATTTTCAGAACCTTCATCTTGGGACCCAGTCTTATGACTCTGATAGTTTTGCAGTTCTTTCCTAAATGTGATTTTGAAGTTCTTATAAGACTGAATTACTCTGGTAGAACGTTGCTTGTGAGGTGGTGCCACATAAGTACAATGATGAATGTATGTGCTAAGAATATTACTCATTTGTCCAATACCTTGTTTCTGTAGCATAGAGAAAAAGCCCTGACTACTACCCAGGTATCCCGATTTTTAATTATTGACTTGCACTGAGTGAGCCAAGCAGGGAAGGGTGGGAATGGCTGCAACCATCAGCTCACCCATTCTGGAAGCAGCGGTGGGGTTCCTGTCTGCGATCTTGCATTGGTGGGTGTTTTAGTGCTTGAATCGCACAGCAGATAACACTGAAGCAGGATTACCTGCAGGAATTCATTATTATAGTCCATCTGGTTAATGAACGTTTCCTAGTGACAGAACTTTCCCATGGGGGGCTAGGAGAACTTCATAGTTTTAAGTATAGATAAAGATGTAGTGGATTAATATTTATGTAGTGAGAAGGTTTCTTTCATAATAAGAATATCATGATTTGCATCTTTCTTTAAGAGCAGCCATGTTGTTTCTGAATTCTTTCAGTTACATGAGAAGGCTATAGTGTGAACACAGTAGTGGTAAGATGGTATGGGTTGATACGATATCTGCTCCATCTGGCTTCGACCTGTAGATCTTCAGATCTGACACCATCCATTTCCAAAGTCTTTGACTCCACTTTCCTTGCCCTTGACTCCCTGCTGTTCATCCTAATCCTCAAATCTACTTTGCTGCGATTCCGGTTAGCAGCTCAATCTTGGCTCCTTTCAGCATTTCCTTTATTGGTACCTAGGGTAGTGCATTTTTCTGAGAATTTTGCTACCCCTTACCCTAGCATTCAGTTATTACTTTTATCTGTGTTTTAGGTAGAGGTGTCTGTTTTTCTTTTTTTTCACTGTCATCCTTTTTGACTTCCCACCCTTTTTGGCAAAATTAGTTATTTTTTTTTTGTTTAGGCTAGTTAATGAGTTTGTTTCTCTTTAAGATTGTGGTAATGTAGCTGTTTTTTTTTTTTGTCTGATTTTTAGCAATGGATAAGGAATTTGTGTGTGGCCTGTGGGCACAAGCTGCCTTTGCAGCACACACAGTAGAAGTGCGTGTTTTGCTTGGGAGTGTTACACCTGGTCTGTAGGTGCTCTATGTATGAGGGTTTGGGACTACAGCCATTAATGAATGTAGGGCCAAGTTGGTCCTCAAAGGACTTCTCTCCCCTGGTTCTTCTCCTCCTCCCTCTGTTCCATAAGCTGGGTCCAAGAAGGACCGACTGCAAGACTCCAGATGGTCTAAAGGGGATTGGAAGAGAATCTCCTCTTCTGTCCCTGGTCTTTCCTCTTCAGCCTCACTGGACCTGAAGATCCCATAACTTTTTTGTTTTTTATGGCTGGCCCCAGCACTGATATTGGCTCTGACCCCATGGAGCCAATTTCCATATGTGCTGACAACCAGTAAGGCTCCAGCTCTGGCTCGGAGCCATCCAAGCCCCTTCTGTAGATTAGCTTACCCATTTTTGCCTTCCACCCCACCAGAATGATTGCTGGAGTCTTCCCCTTCCCTGCCCCAGTAACAAGCTTTGACTCCATCCTTCTGGCTTTCTCCCTCCGCCCCTTTGGATCTGAGGTCTGCAGAGACTGCTTTTCCACCCTCCCAAGTCAAGTCCAACTTGTTTGGTAGGCTCCAACCTTTTTGGTGTCATTAGGACCTTGAAACCATGGCATCGAAGCTGGGGTTTATGGGTCAGGGTCAACTACCTCTACTTCAGGATCATCTTTCCCACTCGGGGCTTCCACTTTGGATAGCTCAGCTCCAATCTCAATGTTGGGGCTATGTGAGACAACTTTGAGATCTGGGTTTTCTCTGGTACTTTCTGGAGCTGGGAACCTCGGACCCAAG
>NC_056735.1:1557964454-1558034454 GCF_019279795.1 Protopterus annectens
AAGCAACTGTTGCTGCTAGCAAACAACTTTATATTTCATTGTTTCATCTACAAATGAAGTGCCTGTTGCCCTTGAAGAATAAATTGCGTATGTTACACTAGAAAAATTATGTAAGCTGGTAATAACCGCAATAGGGAATGGATGGCAAACTGATAACAGGTTCATAGTTACTAGGTATCTCTTCCAGAGGACGACATTCTAAAGGGTGGATGCTGCAGTCCTGGAAGTAAAACACAGTACAGTATCAACCATCCATCTACAGAACTGTGGGAGTAGAACCCACAGCATTTTGCATCAAAACCTGCTGTACTACTAACAGTGCTTTTAAATACTTTTAACACAATAGTGATATAATTTGATAACAGTTGCACATTGCAAACAGACTTGGCATAAGCAGCACTAAACTCTTCCCCATGAAGCTCTCGGCTCCTTGTAAAATGCACTTAATACTCCACTATATCTCAGCTTTGCAGCACAAGTCTGGAAAAAGCCAACATTTTATGGTGGGAGGGGGGTACAAAGGCCCAAAACCAGGGACACATTTTAAACATTGCTTGTATAGTCTTAAAGTTGCTAGAATAAAGTTTTTTATGTTACCATGCATTTCCTGAAAGATAGGAAGACTGTAACTTAAATGGCTGTCCTTTAGTGAATTCAGCCCTCACTGATTTGCCAGAAAACCACAAATTTTAAGAGGAACAGACCAAAAGTATGAGCCAAGCCAACTCCTTGAACCACAAGCGGTGGTAGGGGTAGAGAATTCAGGCTATTTTTTTTTTTTTTGTACCTATGGTACAGGGTTTGACCCTGAGTAATACTTAACCACCAGGTATCCCCGCACACACACACACACACACACACCCTTAACAAGTAAAGCGGATTGAACACTTGCATTCCATGAACCCCTTAACAAGTAAAGCAGTCTGTTGCATTCCATGAATGTTGGATGCAACTCTTAGGAAGGTTGACGCTCCTATAAAATGTGTGTGGGCAGAAAGAACAGGACATCTGTGCAACAACACATGCACAGATGTGACATGACAAGACCATTCTTAAAAAAAAAAAAAAAAAAAAAAAAAAGCCCTTAAAACAAAAACAGTATTTTTTTTCTTAAATCTGACGGTCCTAAAAGAGCCACCCAGGGTAGATTGCCCCCCCCCCAAGGGGGGGGGCCTTAGCTATGCCACTGCCTTTATATATAGGACACCATCTTTGGTCTTTCAAAAGGACTGAGTGAACCTGCCATGTTTCTGGGTGAATGTGGTGACAGAATTGTCCCTAATCCAGTCCATTCCTTTCTCCTTTTCAGGGGCAGAAGGAAGGGGAAAAGGAGCCCCTCACACCATATGTGCACCAGCAACTAATTGTTTCCTAAAGCAGGTGCATGAGTTTCAGCAGGTGTGGTTTCTTTTTCAGGGAGAGACAGATTAGCAGCTGTATGTAATAATCTGTCTAAGTGGATTGCTAACTGTTTGTTGTCTTTGCCATCAAAAGGGTAACTAAAATTGAAAAAAAAATGTTGCAGTCAAGGGCCAATCCACCAAGGGCATGGCTGCTTCCAGTGCATACACCAGAAATGTCATTTCACTCCATTAGAGGCCGTCATGTCTTGGAGCTTAATTTCCAGAACTGGGACTCTGTATTCGGATGCTTCAGATCTTGTTCTTCTGATGATTTTAATGTTGGGCATTTCCTGCTTCTGTCTCCTATGAATTTTTAACACTGATTTTTAGTGATGTACCCAACAAGTAGGGCTGCTGATAAGACACCAAACATACATATTTGCTTTGTCACTTTGTCTTTGAAAAAGCCTACTCTAGTCAGTGCCTGCTACTCATTTGCTCGACTGTGTTGGGACAGTCTCTCCACCTAGTGCCTTGTATGTTTTTTTGTTTTGTTTCCTGACTTACATGTTGCGGTAAACTGTCAGGTGTACGAGTTGGCATGATATCATCTGAAGCTTGTGTTACAGCATAAACCTCCAAAAGGTGAATATACTTCCATGTCCGAGTAGAAAACTGCAAGGGAGGGAATCCTGTCTGCCCCAGTGGAAGTTTACAGATAGTTGATGTGGTGAGAATATATCTGTTGTTTTCTGAGAGTGGAGCTTCTTTCTAGTGATCCACAGTCTCATGCTGAACCTGATAAAGTCCAGATGTGTTGCTTGATGAGTTGAGCTATAAAATGAATGTTTGCTTTGGAAAATAGTAACAGTGATTTTTCTAGTAAAATAAATCTACCTTTTTAAATTTGAATATCCATCATTTACAGAAAGAAAAACTAAATTTAAGCCTGATATTTGTTTGCTTATAGTTTATAGAACAAAACCTGTTTTTCTGTATTGAAAGAGAAGGAATTGATATTGTCTATAGGTGTCTAAAGAGAATATGAATAAAAATGTTATATCCCTGTATGATTTAAAAGCTTTAATACATTTACAAGGATTGTGTCAACATCTTGACCGGTGTCAGTCTGTGAACCCTTGCAATTTCTTTATTTTCTCTAAACTCTTATCTTTCATTCTTCCTTTTCTCTTTCTCTCTCTCTCGTTCATGCTTCTACCCCCTTCACAACCATCAAGCCTTTCCTTTGGTCATCCTGTTAATCCATTCATTCCTCCTAGACATGATAACTTTGGCTTATGTCTTCCCTGAGAGAAAAGCCCAGTGCCAAGAGTGGTGCAGTAATTTGCCATGAAAGTGTGTGTTTTTTTTCCCTACATCCCCTGTGCTGTGTCTTTATGGACAGTGGCTTGCTAATTATCATGTATGCTACCACACACTTGGTCTTTGGTTTGAGATGCTACATGCATACCTCTCAACTGTCCAGATTTTTGCAGAATGTCTAGATTTTTGCTACATATTTTTGGTTGGTTTCTCATAAAATCATGTTTTTATGGCAGATCATTGATGACTGAAGTCAGAAAATGACCGATATTTGAATTTCAGACTTCATACCTTTTAGAAAATTCTTGCTAATGCAAAACTTGTTCTTTCAGTTTTCTAAGTTTGTAAGAGCAACATTTAAAAATTGTCCCTACTTTTCTATCCCCCCCCCCCCATTATTTATGGCTTTGTCCAGATTTCTTGCTCTAAAAAGAGAGGCATTGATACATGCTAAAGGGCATGCTAGGAATTCACATTCCCCCATATTGCCCATTTGTGCCACTCAATGAGGTGAGCAAACTGGCAATCACTTCTCTGTTCCCGTCTTACCTGTGTCAGCTCTTATCCAGTGCCTGAGAGACTAGTTGAACCTGGGTGATCTGGTGCAAAAGTCCAAGTGCTTCATCCCTGTTTTCCAGTGGATCTGGATGTCTCCATCTCTTTCTTGTGACAATTATTTTTGTGTGCTGATGTCTCTCCTTTTCCTTGTGTTAGTGATTGGTATGCTGTGTTGCTGCACCTTCCCCAGCCTGTTATAAAATGGAGCAACTAGCTTCTTCCAACTGCACTGACTTTATCAAAGTTCCCAACCCCTGCCCACACATCTACCGTTGGTAAACACAGCAGTCCCCTATGCAGTTTCCTGGCAGTCACTTGGTCATTTCCCTCTTTACCATATTTAATTACAGCATTTGGAGTAACTCCTTACTCCAGCAGCCATTCCACTGGTTATTAGTTGCCTGCATGTTTGCCCGTCTTCCCATCTTTTGTGATGGTGATTGGGTCAGTACTGACCAGTATATCCATCAAACATTCTGTGTCATTCTCTAGTTTAGTGCTGCATCTTCAGTTTAAGATGTGTTATTGTACTCTAGTAGTAAGCATAGGGCAAGTAATACAAAAAGGTAGCTATTAAAAAATTTAATTGACTAAAATTGAGGTCAAATAGTGAAGTTTAAAATTCAGTGAGTGTATAAGGATATATTCTTTTAAGAGAGCAAATCAGATTATGCAGCTGTATTGTAAATAGTTACTGGTATTAATCATCCAAGTAGACACCCAAGGATTTCCTTAAAGCCATCCTTCAGAGTTGGAAACCCCTTAAGTCACTGTTTTACTAAATTCCAGGCATGCAAGGCCTTGAAAGTGAGTGATCAACACCGACAACTTTGGACTGTACCCTTGGAACTGTTACCAGCCCTATTCAGGCAGTACTTTAAGCACAAGCCAACAGGTTATTGATGTAGCAGCTCTTGGGAGTATGAGGGACCTCTAATCGTATAGAGGTTAAAAAAAAACTATATATATCCAGCTATTAGACTCTAAAGCACAGGAGTGATGATATTCGTAACATGGAGTGCCAGTTAAAAAAAAAAAAAAAAGCAGCCAGTTCTAAATTAACTCCAGTGGTCATGTTCATTGTCTGGGAATGCCAGGCAAGAGTTATTGCAGCCAAAAAAGAACAGTGCTTGGAGAAAAGCCAAAGTCCTTAAAAGAAAGAGGTGGCCCATCTAGATGAAAATCTTCATATGGTAAGAAATGAGCTTGACAACAGTTAATGTGATACAGTGTCAGCACTTAGGTCTGCTACCTCTGTAGTTAAGCTGGGGGACAAAGAAGAAGCAAGAGAGCACTATAAACTGCATGAACCTCTGTCTTTGACATGTTGAGGTTCAAGAGAGTAAAGATGCTAATTCTTCCACTGAGGAAATTTATGACTGTTGGCTCCTGAAGGAAGAAAGGAGAAGCATCAAAGGAAAAAAAAAACAATTTCGAAGAGGATCTAATGATTTAATAAGTTACTGGAACCAAGGCCCCCAAGCAGAAGCTAAGCAGCCTAGAGGAACAAGGGTTCAAGTTGTGTGTTGTAAGGAGTATTGATGTCAGGGATACATAAGATTAAGTACTGAAAACTCACCTTAGGATGGCTTGCCATGCCTGTGCAGAGAGAACACTGTATAGTCCCTTGGTGTGCTGGAAGGCTTTTCTGAACTAATGGAGGCACCTTTGGAAAAATAAACAGTTTGCTGTTTATACTCTGGTGATGAAAAGGCCCTTTGGAGGAAAGATTGTGCACATTCTTTGCACAAGCTGAGGGAGCATAGCATGGTTGAATGGATAGCCACAACTGAAACTTTTGTCAAAAAAAGTACTTTCATAGAAGATCTTGTATTAGGCGTAGGTGTAGTTCTAATTCAAATTTATTATCCAGAGCATCTCTTTCGGCGCTTCATTCTTTTCATCTGAGGGGAATGCAAATGACGATAGAGCTGTGACTGTTGCTACCTTTAGAGGGACTGGAGGTACCTGTGTTTTGGGCAAGTAGATCCAAAACTGCTTTCCAAAATTTGTTGTCTGTTATGAGCTGCGCATAAGCACTGGACTCAGTATGAACCTACAGACCACTGGCATAATATGGTAACAGCTTACAGACCACTGGCATAATATGGTAACAGCTTACTCTGCCATCATTCCTGCTCTTATTTGAATAAAAAATTGGAGGCAAGAGAATAAGGGAGCTCCAGCATGAAGCAAATCCAAGTGGTCGAAAAACTAGGAGACTTTACACCACTGGGTCTGTAGCTACCACCTGCATTTTGAATATCTTCAGTGTATATCCAGGTTAATGTACAGAAATCCTGTTGTAGGACACTACTACATGATGCTTACCCAGATTTCGAGGATACCTAAAAACTAACAATGTTGGATACATTACCAGTGCGGCTTGAGTTGATGATGTCCAACTCCTGCAAGAATAGCTTCACACTGCAGTTGTCTTAATTTTTATTTTCTGATCTGTAATTTGTTCCTGCTACCTTGACATACTCCAGTATGTTGTACTTCCTGTTTAAAGCCTGGTCATGCATGTCAACTCCCAGGGCAAATCAAACTTTATCACTGATGTGTGGACACAGGTGAATTAGAATAACTTTGGATAGCACCTGTAGGTATAACAGTAAAGACGTCAACTTGAAGAAAAGGAGCAAGTCAGAGGCGGATGCAGAAATGACCTAAAATAGATCCAAATAAAGCCTAAACTAGTAGTTCCCTTTGTGAAAACATGTTCATACAGAAGTTCTTTATGATCCAAAGAAGTCAGTCACCCAGCGACACACATTCACAACCTCCAAAAGGAATGGGTCACAGAAAGCCATGCAAGGCCCTCCTGCATTTAATAATTAAGAAACAACTTGTCACCAGTAGCAGGGCAGTTGCAGTCCTTCTCAGAACAGCTGCAACCCATCCAGTGCAGTGCCAATAAATACACCTTGTAGTCCACATACTGATACCTGCACAGAATGCAACTTTATTAGCTACTGGCGTGTACATGACCAGGTCATGAAAGTTGACAGAAGTAAAAGTTATTGCTTCATCGTAAGTGATCGCTACTGCAGTGTTTTTCATTATACATAATTACTGGTGTGTGTGTGGCGTGAGGTAGCTCATTCTCTTACGGACAAAACTGAATTGTCTCATTGAAAGAGCAGTACCCCTTTGAATGGTTTGCCAGTGTAATTGTAAAAGACTGACCTAGCTGAACTCCTAAGAGAGAACTAGACAAATATGTTTTGAGGACCGCAAATTCATGATGTGGTAGTCTGTTTTTGTCTGTATGAGACCAAGGAAGCTGATCAGCTCATACTGTATGTCTGGAAATTGTAATCATGCATGCATGCACATATTTATATCTGGGAATTAGCCATAGGTTCATAGGATGATACTAGGCTGTTGGCCTGAAGGCCCTTATAAACCCAGCCAAGAATTTCGTCCATGTTCCCTCAGTCAACCCCTGTTTCCCCTGTCCAGCAGGGACAGAGGTGGGATCCCAGGGGTGTATTTTCTGTTTCCATCCAGTCATCCAGGTTCCTCTTAAAGAGGGCTAGAGAGGTATTCTGCTCAACACGAGGAGGAAGTCTATTCAATAGATGGGGAAGTCTTTGGGACACAAATCTGTAGTGCCAACAAGTTCTGTTAGTCACAGGCCAGGTTACGGCTTTGCGTGTGGGTTGCGCGAGTGGAATTTGACTTGCAGATATGCAGCAACGCCATCAAGGCTGAGTCTGAGATGGCCTTGTAGACAGGTCACTGCTGAGAAGTCTGTAAGACTGAGTAGAGGGACAGAGCTTTAGCCTATCTATATAGGCTAGGTGTTGGATTTTCCTGGTCAGGAACCTCTATGACCTCTCCAGCTACTGCATGTGCTTGGCAAGGTACATGCCGAAGGGATATATATGTAACATTTTACATGCATGTATATACAAACACACACATACACACACACACATATATGTATGTACATACCTGTATATACAGACAAATATATATCTGCACACACTTGAATATTACATGTATATGTTTTACACACACCCCATCAGTTTAGAAATTACAAAATTTATGCCAACCTGCCCAGACTGTTTCAACTAGTCTATATGGCTAAAGACAGTGCTGACTTAACATGCTTTTGCAAAGCAAGACCAAGCAAAGCTCAAAAAGGAAACACTACTTTCTCAAGTAATTTACTTTCTCCAAATTCTGATCAAATGACTAGCATGGCAGACTCCAAGACAATATCATATTACCTTGCCACTGTGCGGCGTAGTGGTGCAGCGGTAGCATTGTCGCCCCACAGCAAGAGGTTCTCGGTTCGATTCTCAGCTGGGATGCCTTTTGTGCAGACTCCGCATGTCCTCCCTGCATTCGTGTGGGTTTCCTCTGGGTGCTGCAGTTTCCTCCCACATTACAAAGACGTGTCTGGAGCGTTTCTCTCCAGGCCTACGCTGAAAATTGGCTTTGTTCCAAGTCGGGCTTTCCCAGTAAACAAATAAATACATACATACATATTACCATGAGCCCAAGCAGCAGACCAAGACGGAGTCACAACTGCTGCCTGGGCTTCTGGTTTTAATATTTTTCAAATAAAAAATACACACATGGTTGTCTTTCATTTGATATCAAATACCTTTGTGACAACAACAAATGTGTGACCATAAGATAGGGAAAACAAAAGAATGAATAGTCAAATGAGTGACTACACTCACCATTTCTACACTCTCATTTGGTTGAATTCAAGTTTAAAATATTTATTTTATATTTGTTAACTGGGATAATAGACTAGGTATCCAGAAGCATGCAAGAAAAGGAATGACTGAAAATTTGGTGGTTTGAAAATGTGTAAGCCTGCAATATAGCAAGTAAGGTACAAGTGCGAGTGTTCACGACCTAGGGTTAGAGTTGGGGGAGGTAAAAAGAGATTTAGTTTCATGCCCAATTAGTGCTATCTGAGATCTGTGACTTTTTGTCTTTACTAGTGGTACTTAACAGTAACGTAATGTGTAGTTAGGGTTAGCAAACAGAGGGCAGGGGAAGCTCTGAGTATGTTAAAAATCAGATGATGGTCAATTAAAACTCTTTCAAGTTGTCACAACTATCAAAAACTACAGGTACTCGTAATGTACACTTTGTCTGGGTAATTAGATTCAAACCATCATTTGCTGCAGCTTTTTTCTCAGTTCCTCCACAGAAAAGGATTCAACCTACCTATGCATTCCAACAAAATCAAAAAATTCAACAACCCAAAAGGTTGTCAAGCATTCAACAGCCAAACAAAATTGAGAAATGAGAACCTGAGTCATTAAGAATTATACTCATCTGTAAGCTAATATTTCTCTACTATGACATCCTCAAAACTCTGACATGCTGATTCAGGTTAAACTGCTTTGACATCAACACTTTCGTAACTCTACAATAATTTTCATTAACAAAAATTCTACCTTCTCCTTAGTATTTCATTAACTTGGCAGTAGCATACTCTGCTTTGACAGATTATCTCAGAACACTATGGGTTCTACCCTCACACCAGATACTTCACTTGTGTTCTAATATTGTAATGCAATGTAACAGTTGGGCAGGCGAGAAAGGGGTGGCATGTCATTCTTCAGATTATAACCCATAAAATGGGGCTCCACCTACAGAACTGGTGGTAGCACCCTGATGTAGAACATAAAGGCAGGGGTTTAACGACTTACCAGGTCTTCCTCAGAGGAAAACATACCTCAACTAATGTAATTCTCTGTTACTCCTCTTCAAATCAGCACATTATCTGACTTCTCCATGCCTATGTGATTCTGATATAAAGATGTACAACTTCCTTATACCACTTCTAGTTACAGAACAGTCATACACATCAATATAGTGGCTGACAAATAGTGTGTAGTTGTAACACTGGTTCCCACAAGTAATTTTTTTTGTGCAATTCCTTACCAACACAGTTCTACAGCTTGACTGCTGTGCCTCTGTTGCTTTCATATTCTACAGGATTAAACTTTTTTATATTTTTCTCAACTTGTTAACAGACAGGTAGGCAGGACCAAGGACTCCTTTCAGCCATGACTTGGGCCAAAGGCAAACACAAGGTGTTGTACAGTTATGAAAGAAACGTGCTACAGTATAGTACATTATCAGAAACCACATACCGTGTTAGATTACAACACAACTGTGTGCAAACAAGACTGAGTGTTCATCATAGTTTGAAGGTTGTGTGTAATTACAGCAAACACAATGTGCATATAAGAAAGTCACAGTACAGGTCAAAACTATAAGCTATAAGACCAATGAGAACAAAAGATAACAGTAAATATAGGACGAAGTGAGGCTGAAGTTAGAGTTAAAAATGGGATAAGATGTTAATTGGATTAAAAGTCCATAAATTATAGGTGAGAAGAAAATGTGTGTGAATATAGGATATGAAAAGTAGCAAAATATTTTACAGAGAATACAAACTGGGATATGCAGTATGAATGGCAGTGGGAAGGAAGGAAAGAAACTTAAGATGCACATGTGAAAGGATAAATGCATAGAAGGTTACTAGGCCAACGGCCTTAAAGCCCTTACAAGCCTAACCATATTTATCCCAGAGTTGCCCCAGCTGTTGATGGTTAGGTGAGTGAAGTTCAGAGGTAAGGGTCTATGGTAGTTAACACCTAATTTCTCTGTCCAGGAGGGATATGGGCACCACCCCAGGAGTGGCTGTGTGGTCACCCATCCACTGATCTAGGCTGCGTTTGTAGAGGGTCAGAAAGGGAATCTGTTTCACATGAACTGGAAGCTTGTTCCAGAGAAGTGGCAGTCTCGGGGAGATGCATCTCTCCAGCATGACCTGGTCATATCAGAGGCTAGATTAAGGCCCCTGGAGCGAGTGGCCCTCCTGCAGTTTGATTTAAGAATGTGTAGCATTTCCATCAGGACCGGGTCAGAGACTGTCCTGTAAGCCAGGCACAGATCACCACTTAGCCACCTGTAGGAGACCGAATACAGTGAATAAGGGCTTTCAGTTTTTTCACCCAAGACTTGTGTGTACCCCTGTACCCTGTAATATCTTGGTAAGGAACCTCTGTGGTCTCTCCAAATGCTGCAGGTGTCTGATGAGGTAGATGCAAAAGGGAGCATTGTACTCCATTATTGGTCTAATGAGGGCAGAGTATAATGAAATTCTAACATCCTTAAATCTAGATATGATGCCTTAACTTATAAGATGTGCCACATAGAAGGATTTCGTTACTACTGTAGATCTGTGGTGGTTAAAGTTCAGATTGCTACCAACCCAAGTACTTGGCTCACGTACCACTGGGTCTACACTTGGAGAGGTGCTGTCTATAATGTAATTACCAGAGACGTCAGCTTTCCCAAAGAGAATAATGGTGCATTTTTTGCTTTTAGCTTTAATTTGTGGCTTTGGCACCAGTCATTTGTCTGCGCTAACCCTGTCTGCAGTATATTAACATTGTGTGTGGGGGGGGGGGGGGGGGGCTCTGTGATTGCTCCTAATTTAAAATAATGAGCAAACTTGGCAGCCACAGATCAGAGTCTTTGCCTGGACTGCTGAGAAACTGGTGACTGTTTTTTTTTTTTTGCTAGAGGTGAAGTCACCCACTTTGATAGTGGGTGTCCTGTCAATGAGCCAGTTGGCTATCCATCTGGTAATATAGGGGTTAATTCCCAATTGAGAGAGTTTCTCTATAATATTTCTGTGGGGGATTGAGTCAAATGCCTTGGCTAGATCAAGGCAGGCAGCATGCACAGTCCTAACCTCGTCCAGGGCCTCAGTGAATTTTTCTCAAAGTAGTCAACCATGTTTAACAGGCGTGCACATCCTTAAACTAAACCAAACTTTTGGGTCGATAGTCTAGAGATTACTTGCGTCCTTGTTAAGAAGGAGTGTTATAACTCTTTCCATGGCCTTGCAGATGTGGCTAGTCAAGCTTATGGGCGTGTAACTCCCAAGATCGGTTGATGGTCCCTTTCTGTGCAAAGGGATTACTGTTGCTGTCCACATTTCTGCCAGAACATAGCCCGTTCTCAGGACTCAAGTGGGTCTGCCAAGTCATATTTTAAGTTGTTTAAAAGGCAATGAGATGTTGTCTGATCCCACTGATGCCATGTTTTTGGCCTTGGAGAGTGTTATGATGACCTGTTCTCTTGAAATAATAGGCTAAGGAATGGTTGCAGGTATGCTTCGAGGGATGACTGGAGAGACAGGGAGTGAAGTTTTTTCCAAATCTGTCAGCTAGCGGGTTGGCTATTACCTCCAGTTGAGTATGGGTGGTGCCATCTACAACCAGTTCAGCACATAGCTGGGTATTCCCTTTTAGACTTCGGATGTAAAGAAAGTCTTGATTTATCCCTAGCTATATAACCATTTTGCTTCCTAATTAGCTTTGGAGGACTTGAGAAGATCCCTAATGTGTTGGTTTAGGCTACAGATTTCTTCCTCTGCTGATACAGTTCCCTCTTGTTCTTGGACATTAGTTTCTCTTTTTCTTACAGTCTATTTATACTAGGGGTCGACCAGGGTGACTTGTTCTTTGGCAAGACCTGCTTTTAATCTGGTCAGGTACAGCAGATTCTATACAACTGCTTAAGTGGTTATACAGATCATTGGTGTACACCTCTGCTCAGCAGCCCGAGTTACTTGCGTTTGAGGGGGGCTTTAAAACTTGTTATACCATCACAGGAGGTAACTTGTCTTGGAAAAAATTCTTAAGCATTTTTTAGCTCGATGAGCATCTGGCATTATAATTCCATCAAACGACACTGACTTACGATCCAATCTCACTAGGACGATTACCACACGGGGGGGGGGGGGTGGCGGCAATGCTTTCCCAAGTTAGTGAGTAGTATGTCCAAGACATTTCAGCCTCTTGTGGGTGTGCTGTTCCAGGGCATTTACATCACCAAAGTCTAAGAACCTCTGAGCCATAACGTTTGTGGTCATGTAGTTTTCCCAGTCAATGGCAGGATATTTGAAGTCACCCATGAGTAAAATGTGTTGGGCTATATGGCAAGTGACTCCAGTAAGTCCAGGTATGCTTTTTCTGTTTCATGGTAGGGGACCTACAACTAGCTAGGATATGATACGGGGGCTTTGCATATAGTTATAACTGGACACCGAGTAGCTCAATAGAAGCATACTATTTGACTAGTCCCGAGGTGTACTTATCCTTAATGAAGATTGTGTAAAAACCAAAGGAGGAGGTGTTCAGTCAGTCTGTGGTCTAAACATATGGAAGGCATTGTAGCCCTGCACAGCCAAGGTGCTTTCTGTGCCTTTGAACAAAGTCCTGGTGACTTCACAGACATCAGCACCTGTCAAAATGGAGAGTGCTTCCAGGGAGTGCATTTTCTTGTTCAGACTCCTAGCATTAAGCAGCAGTACTCTGGAGTTTATCTAGACAGGATTTTGTTATGTTGGAAGGTTGGTTATTTTTGACACTGCCTAAAAAAAGGCACAACAGGGCTAGCTAATGCTTTTTGCCAGTATCAGAAAGCCTAGAAGAGACTGGTGCAAACCAACTCTGCCAAAGCAGTATGGCCTGTCGACAATGTCTTCCCAAGCTGACAGATACTGGATCCCTTTGGACCGACACCAAAAACTAAACCAATTGTTAAAGTTGATCATTTTGTTTATATTATGGCAACATCCTTGGAGAAGGTAGAATGCTGCTTAAGGCTAGGTTTATACCTGCCTTGACACAATCCAAGAGCTCATTAATGTCGCTCTTCATATAGTCAGTGAGGTACATCTCAAGTAATTCACCCTCACATAGACTATGAAGCAGTCATACCAGTACTTACGGTTGAGTGACTTGACAGATCCTGGCACCTGACCGGCAGCTAACCATTACCCACTCCTTATACAGCCTGGTAAGGGGAGCATGCATGTCTCGCATTGCAGTCACCTATGACCAGTACATTAGCTTTTGTGTTGATATGCCTTATGAACTTATTAGTTGAGATGTGTGCGTGCGTGTGCGTTGTGGTTGTTTTTTTTGCTTTATGTGCGTGTAGGTGGTTTCTATTTGAGCGGCCTCTAATCTTTTGGTAAGTTACTAGCGAGTACCTCTGTTTAGGCAGATGTGTGTGTGCTATGTCCTTAATTAGCATAGGAAGTGTGTGCTCGCCAACAACCTGTTTGGCATTCAATTTGCCCTTGCATAACAGTCTTGCCTACAGTTTCATAGTGTAATTATATCTCACACACAGTATTTTTTTTCAGGATTATGTGTGGTTGCCAGTAGACATGAGACTATTGCCACATTCCCTCAGGATGCCCACGTCTATCAGGCTGGCCAAGAGATGATGGGAAACTGCCCTTCCAGGATAGCTGGCTCTTTCTGTATTTTCTGTTGGGGAAAGGACTGGGTTAATATGACAGGACTGTGCTGATAGCGCCGAGACTACAAAGGGGACCTATACTTTGTGTAGGCCAAGGTTGATCAACAAGGCAGCGCTGCTCAGTGCACAATTGAGTTGCTCCTATAGCAGCAGAAAAGCTTGGAAAGGTTTCACCGACAGCTCTTTAGACAAAAACTGACCTAGACTTTTGAGTCTATACAAGAGCACTGTTAGCCACCGCTGTACGAAGAGCAGCACCATGCAAATGCGATGCTTAAATATGAGCAAAGAGAAGTTTTAAGCCAGCTACCATTAGGAAACTACACAGTAAGCCTTCCACCAGCAACCCACAACTCAGACAGGTTAGATCAGCACCATTCTTCCCCCAAAGAGCAGAAAAACACCTTCTTAATTTAGAGTAGCTGGTTTGGAGCCCAGGTATAACGACGCAAACAACCGACATCAGCCCTACAACTAACAGATAACCGTTGGTAGACAGTTAAAAAACACTGTGTATAAAGTACAGTCACAGTACATAAGACAAGTGCAAAAATAGAACCCTTTTGTGTGCTTCCCAGCTCAAGCAGCCTAGGTAAACACCTACTGCCACTAGATGATTAATCCCAGTCATCCTGATGTAAAAGGACAGTAAAGGAGTATTTGAAGTGAAATGCTGCCACAAACTTAAAAATACAGACACAGTAGTGTACTTTAAACAGCTTATAGAAATATGACTGTACATTAAAATGTCTTCACTTTGGATAACTGAGTCTGAGACCTGCAGTCAAGAAGGAACAGTGATGGTCTTTGAGGGAAGATGGGTTTATGAAATAAAATTTCTTTAACTGAGGTTTGCAGCAAGCTTGTGTTGCACAAAGAATTTAGGGCAGGTCAAGGAAAAGCTGTAGGGGATTTGCACTCTGTATAACTAGGTTCTGCAACTGCTGTCTGCTCATGAGCAAGAAGCGTACATGGGCCAAGCCTAACTAGCTAGTTACCATGTAAAACGTGCATCACAATTGACCAATGCTAAACATGCTTTTGTATAGTTTTAAGTAACTGATGCAAATACAATGCTTGCGTACATCTCTGAAGTAACCATTGCACATGCAAATACTAATGCCCTGTGTATGTTAAAAATAGGATAACTTGAGAGACAGATTGACCATGCTACTCTACTGGCACAAGACAAAAAAGATTTCTATATTACAATGCAAGTTAACCTGCTCTAAGAAACCCCCTACACTAACAGCTTCCTGTTAACCACTGCATAACCTGGCTTACCTTTCTTTCAAGTTGCCCTCTTAACCCTTATACACACCCTTCCCACTAGACCTTTAGGAGAAGAGCCTCCTAAGCTACCGTAGGTTCCACAACCAGAATTTCTGACTAGCTTGAATCTGTCAATATGACATCCTTTAAAAAGTCTACTAATGAAGGTGCCCAAAATCTGCACAAGTAATAGGGAAGACAATACCTTTGAAAAATGAGGCTTTTTTTTAACAGATTCCCGCAAGTGCTGCTGTTTCAAAAATGGCTGACTGGATGACTTCAAGTGCCCTCTTCTACCTCCTCAGTGGAAAAAGCTTAATATAAAGATGAACTGAATACTTCCTTCTCTTCTTCCACCATAGGCTATAGTTTAATAAGCATCTTACTCCTTTATTTACTTTTACAAAGTTTTAATAGTTCTGTATTTTTGGCACTGCTGTTTACAGTACAAAGGGCATCTTAAGCAATTAACCATCTACTGTTCAATATGTCATACCATACAGAGAACTTTATCCCTCCCCTTTTGGCCCAAATCGTAACTGAAAACAATTCCAAGACCAGTCCCTTAATTGTAAATACAGTGGCTCAGAACATTTTTTGTCTACTGGAATACTGTACACCAAAACACAACACAGTAAAACAGGAACTATTTAAAGATAACCTACAACTGTCATAACTTCCTACATACACATACACATACATCACTCCAGGATGTTACAACCTTGGAACAGCAATGCAAGTTGACAAACAAGCAAACATCAGCAATAAAGATTAAAAAAAAGACTACATATATAAATGCTTTTCATTTGTAAAGGAAAAATAAGTACAATGAAGCTTTTCATCTATAAGGAAGCCTCATGAACCATCTGCTGGTCTTCTACAAAGTTAATCGGTTTGCATCACTGAGTGCTTGGGAAGAGAAACAGGTTGGAGGAGGGTCTTCAAGGGTAGAAAGCACTAAGTAACCAAAAGTCAATCTTTCTTTTCTGGGGGAATGAAATGCTTCATTTTCCCCTTCACACCTGATCAATGGGTGAGGTCCTCTTTTATACAAGTGAAGAATTCAACTGATTATGAAAGACTCAAGGCAGCATGTATACCTCCGTAGCAAACTCTAAGAAAAAAGTAGAGGCTGACATCAACTAAAAGGTTCTTGAGAAATAGTCCGCTATGCCACCAAATCAAATGTTTGTTTGTTCTTCTTTTGGCTTTTCCTGGTTAGGGGTCACCACAGCGGAACTCCGGTCTGCTAATGATTGGCAGATTTTTATGGTGCTGAGGTGCCAGCCCAATGCCCAACCTTCAACGAATTAGTTCTGTTTAGGAGGATATGAAAACACTTCGACTTGACCTTGGAACAGAGAGTAACCCACAGCTTGACAAAATAACTCTGGAAAACAGAGCCAAGGTCAGAACCTTTATGGGACACTAAGCAGTAAAATAAACTAGACAAAGATAAAAAATGGTTAATAGTTCATACCTCCTCCCCAGAAAAAGAGAAGCAGCTGCAAGGTTGACAATTATTAGTGCCAAAAACTGTCCAAATCCTGACAATTTAAATGTCAGCCATCTAAACACAGTTTATGCTGCAAAAAGTCTCACTATCAGCCTCTATTTCATGTAAACAAACACTTACTTACTAGGCACATTTGGAAGAAAAATATATTTTGGTAGCATGCTCTTCAACTTCTCTGTTTTCCCTCTTACTTGGTATCTGACAAATCACTGGCACTTAGTAACTGGGGTAGGCATCCGGTGACAATAACCAACAGACATTAACTAGAGCCAAATCAATTCAGTTTCAGTAAGCAGATTAGCAAGAAGTGAAGTTAAAACTGTGAGAAACATTGCTGATTTAATACGGAAAAATATTAACTCTACCAGTACTTAAATACAGTGCCAGTTAAACTCAAATACATGCAACACTCCCTACTGTCAGTTCAAGTCTAACAACACACAGAAATACTAGTTATAACAACTATTGAAACTAAACAAAAAGCTTATTGAAGTACTTCGGCGTTACATTATACACATCTTAGATTCATACTAGGTTATCTGCCCTAAGGCATTTATAAGCCTAGCCAGAGTGTGTTTGGCTTTCGCCACCCGTTTTAAATTAATTTTGCTATGCCCTTTTTCGAGGTTAGTATACTGTGCCTCTGTCTAACAGTGACACAGAAGTGATACCCGGGGTAAACCTACAATCTCCCATCCACTCATCAAGATTCCTCTTGAAGAGGGTCAGTGAGGGGCTTTGCCTAACCTGGACTGGGATTTTATTCCAGAGTGAAGGGAGCCTCTGGGTTATGAAGCTGTCCCTCCAGCATGTCCTATTTATTTCAGTGCTGAGGTTCAAGTCTCTCGAGCGTGTAGCTCGATGGGATTGGATTTTCTGAGGTGCAGCATGTCCATTAATTCCGGGTTGGACATGGCTTTATACGTCAGGCACAGATCGCCTCGGAGCAGAGGGTATGCCACTGAGTAGAGCTGGAGTTTCTTTAATCGGGCAGCATATGGCATCTGTTTGAACCCTTTGATCCTCTTGGTGAGGTACTTTTGGGGTCTTTCCAGTTGCTGCAGGTGTCTGGTAAGGTACATCCCAAAAGGGGCATTGTACTCAATTATGGGCCTGATGAGGGATGAGTAAAGAGGCACGATGACCTCCTGATCTAGATGCGAATCCCTTCAAGATTAGGTGGGCTATATAAAATGTTTTTCTAACCACTTTGGCCACGTGGTTGTCAAATGAGAGATTGCTATCAACTTGGGTCCCCAGGTCCCTAATTATTTCTTCCGTACTTAATGGATTACCACCTATGTGGTAATTTGTGGGCACTTTGTTTTTGCCAAAGGGGATGACTACACACTTTTTGGCATTTAGCTTGAGACCATGGCTCTGGCACCAGTTGTCTGTTTCTATTAGGCCCTTTTGGAGGATGGTTGTGTCGGCTGGAGAGTCTATTATGGCGCCCAGTTTGCAGTCATCTGCGAACATGGTCAGCCACAGTCCTTCCGTGTTGGCCTGTACCTCCGAGAAATATATACCGAACAAGAGAGGTCCCAGGACTGAGCCTTATGGGACACCACTTGTAACTGGTTTGGAGTCTGACATGGCTCCAGCAGTTCTAACCATGTGGGTTCTGTCTTTGAGCCAGTTTGCAACCCATCTAGTGACATAGGGGTTTATATTTAAGCTGGTGAGCTTATCTATAATGCCCGAGTGGGGTATTGTATCGAAGGCTTTTGTGAGGTCCAGGTAGGCTGTGTGGACCACCTTCCCCTCGTCAATGGCCTTGGTGACTGTTTCAAAGAAATCGACCAGGTTTAAGAGGCAGGATCTGCCCTTAACAAAGCCGAACTGGGTAGGATCCAGTGTCTGTAGGTCCCCAGTATCTTTATTTATGAGGTCCATGATGATCCTTTCCATAGCTTTGCAGACCAAGCTAGTCAGGCTTATGGGGCGATAATTTCCAGGATCTGTTGAGGCACCGTCTTTGTGGAGAGGGACCACTGTTGCCGTACGCCACTCTTTGGGTACATATCCTGTAGTAAGGCTGAGATTGAACAGTAGTTTTATGTTTGGGTTTAGCTCTTCTTGGAGTTCATGTAGGACGCAGCCCGGGACACCATCTGGTCCCATTGATGTTGTGTTTTTTTGCTTTGGAGAGGGTGGCTCTTACCTGAGCATCTGAGATGTCAGGGGGGCAGCACACTGCTGGGATAGAGATTTGCCCTTTTGGTGGGGAGGGAGGGAAGAAGTTTGCGCTGAACCTGTCAGCTAGGATGTTGGCAGTGTCTGTGGGTACGGTGTATTTTTTGTCATTTTGGACTAATTCTGAGCATATCTGGGAATTCCCACCCAGGTTCCTGACATAACTAAAGAAAGCCTTGTGATTATCATTAGTGTCCTTTGCAATTTTTCTCTCTAATCTGGCCTTAGACGATTTTATGATTGCCCGTAGTTTTTGCTAATACTGATCAGAGATGCCTTCCCTTTTTGGGATTTTGCTCTATCATGTAGTAGCTTCCTCCTTCTATTGTATAGTTTGTTTATGGCTGGGGTCCACCAGACAGGACGTCTGCCTTTGGAGGACTGGGTCTTGGTTTTATTTGGGATTGCGTGATCCATGCATTCCTGAAGGTGTTCATAGAATGCGTTTATAAAGGATTCTGCGGTCTGGGCCGTATTTTTCACAGGCCGGGGGCTTTGAAGGATTCCACCTCGGTTTTGAGGAGTGTGAAATTTGCTTTAGAGAAGTTTTTCACTGTGGTGGGGTCGGGATGTGAATATCCAGTGAGATTAGTTTATGGTCTGATCTTACCAGTGAGGGATACACTTCTGGTCTGGTGCATAGATTCCCCATGTTGGTGAGGATCAGGTCCAGTATGTTTTCCCCTCTTGTGGGAGTGGTAACAAGTTGTTCCATAGCATTTGAGTTTATAAATTCTAGGAAACTTTGGGCTAGGGTGTTGGAGCTAGAGTAATGCTCCCAGTCTTATGTTTGGGTAGTTGAAGTCGCCCAATGTAATGGTGTTTGGAGAGACCTTCATATTTTCCAGTTTTCTCAGGAAGGCCGAGTGGGGTTCCTGGGTTTGGGAGGGTGGTCTGTAGCAGGCTAAACTGGAAGGCAGTTTTACCCACTGTTAGTTGCACATGGATAGTCTCTGATGCTTCGTGCCATGCCATCAACCTGGAGGTGTGGGTATCTTTGACGAATTTTGATACTCCCCTTGTGGTTCGGTCCAAGTTTTGGGGCCGAAAAGCATGGTATGAGGTATAACCTGGTAGTGCTGGGGTGCTCTCGGGAGCCTTGAACCAGGTTTCTGTTACTGCACAGATATCGATGTTCTCCATGGTAAGGAGAGTTTTGAGTGTGTGCATCTTGAGGTTTAGACTTCTGGCGTTGAGTAGCATTACTCTTAGTTTCTTATCCCTTGTGATACCGTTGGAGGTGGGTTTGTCTTTTGAGCCTTGCCTAAAAACGGCACTATGGGGGTGGCAAGAGCCTTTGCCAATATCTGAAAGCCCAGGGGTGACAGGTGCCAGCCGTTTCTAGCGAAGCATCGTGGCTTGTCGAGCATGTCATCCCAGGCTGACAGGCATTGGATCCCCTTTGAATGACACCAATACTTAAGCCAGTTGTTGAAATTGATCATCTTGTCTTCATATTGTGGCATCATTCTTGGTGAGGGTAAGATGCTACTCAAGATCAGGGTCATACCGGCCTGGGCTACATGCTCAGAGAGCTCCTCTATGTCTCTTTTCATGTAGTCCAGGGAGGTACGTCTCAGGTCATTCACACCAGCATGGACAATGACCGAGTCATATTTGTACTTGCCTTGGAGTGACCTGAGTGCTTGTGTTATGTGGTGGATCCTAGCGCCCGACAGGCAGCTCACCGTGACCTTCTCCTTGTTCAGCCTGGTGAGCAGGACGTCAGTGTGCCTGACTATAGTCACCTATTACAAGTGTATCAGGTGTGTTGTTTAGCCGTAAGAGCTGTGACTGTTCGGCACACTGGCTTTGTGAGCTGTGTGTTGCACGTGTTTTGTTTTGGGGTAGCGGTTGCTTGGGTGTCTGCTTTGGAGGTCTGTGCTGCTTAAGCAGATTTTTATTTAGAGCCTCCGAGTATGTTTTTGTGTGTTTATGTGTTTGGTTTGCTGTCGTGGTAGGTCTATGTGAAACTGGAATTGTAGTGAGTATGGTTTCCTTCTCCTCCTGACTGGTTACGCCAGTACTGAGTTGAGAGAGCTTAGCCTCCAATTTGGCTATATGGTTGCATCTCTCACATGTGTTGGAATTTGTTGGGAGGAGGAGAGGGTTGTCTGTGTACATGAGGCAGTTGTAGCATTGCCTCAAGATTCCCAGATTCACCAGCTGGACCGGAGAGGAGATTGACAACTGACCTTTGGACATGCCAGAATTGTATTGGGAATTCCTTTATAATTGAAAAAAGGGGCCAATGGGGAGCAAGGTACTCGATGGGAGTTTGTGAGGGTGTAGTGCTTTTAATTTTTTAGTGCTGACTTATATAATTGCTTTAGTGAGCAAGTGCCAGGCTTTAGAGTAGGAATAGGGTGTTTATTATGAGAACTACATCAATTCTAAGGGAAAAAGTGAAGAGCAGACTTTATGGAGCCAAGAATGGTTTAAACCCAATTAAGCGGCGCTGCCCGATGCTGCACTATGCGCAAAATCGCGCAAAGCCGTGCTAAAGCGGGTTTTATACAGGGGGACTTTGAAATAGCTAGAAATTGGCCCAAAACGGCCAATAGACTACCAGATTCTTGTGCTGGGAACATTCCTCCAGGGATAGATAGAGGCTGCGCTAAGCTCCCCACTGCCACTGGTGAACAAAGAAGCCTCCCTTTATCCAAGAAAGGAAATGGGCAACACAGGAACTTTCCAAAAGTCCAGAATAAAGCAAAGCCTGTATTTGGACTACTCTAGGTCAGGAAAGACGGGAAACGAGGATAACTTTTTTTTTTTTTTCGCAACACACAGCAGGAAAATACAATAAATATGTAACACAGGCTAGCGCACTTGAGTGTGTAGCCTCAACAGGTAACTGCAACAAACAGGACAAACTTTAAAAGTGCAGGTGCGAAAACAACTTTAAACAGTTTAAAACAATTC
This sequence comes from Protopterus annectens, assembly GCF_019279795.1. Taxonomy (NCBI): domain Eukaryota; kingdom Metazoa; phylum Chordata; order Ceratodontiformes; family Protopteridae; genus Protopterus; species Protopterus annectens. The sequence goes on from NC_056735.1 coordinate 1,557,985,920, forward strand.
AAGAAGCAGAAATACTTGCAGTTTAGCTAGATTGGACAGTTGCCCAGGTAGTAGCAGGAAAAAAACACTTTTATCAGGTTAGCAGTCGCTCTTTTAGCCTCTCTGCTGCTAGCACCACTCTGCAGGACCACGAGGAGCTTGGCTGAGTAGTAACAAGCACAAAAACTGCGCCAAAGCGGGTTTTATACAGAGGGACTTGAAAGAGCTAGACATTGGCCCAAAACGGCCAATAGACTACCAGATTCTTGTGCTGGGAACACTCCCCAGGGATAGATAGGCTGCTCTAAGCTCCCCACTGCCACTGGTGAACAAAGAAGCCTCCCTTTATCCAAGAAAGGAAATGGGCAACACAGGAACTTTCCAAAAGTCCAGAATACAGTAAAGCCTGTATTTGGACTACTCTAGGTCAGGAAAGATGGGAAACAAGGGTCATTTTTTTTTTTTTTCTTTTGCAACAAACAGCAGGAATATGTAGCACAGGCTAGTGCACTTGAGTGTGTAGCCTCAACAGGTAAATGCAACAAACAGGACAAACTTTAAATTACAAGCGCAAAAGCTCGCTAAAGCTGGCTTTAAAGCAGGGGTTAGAAAGAGATAGGAAGTGGCCAATAAGCTACAAGTCACTGGGCTGGAACCACTCCTCAAGGGACAGATAGGCTGCTCAGAGCTCCCCACTCTCACTGGTGAACAAAGAAGCTTCCTCCTATCCAAATAAGGATATGGGCAACACGGGAACTGTGACACAGCCCAGAGATCAGCAATACCGGAAGACTGGTCTATTCTAGTTCAGTAAAGGTAGGAAACAAGGATATATATATATTTTTTTACAAAGTAGCAGAAATTAGGTACAGAAACAGTAAATGCTTTAATTCGGCTAGCGCACTTGAGTGTGTAGCCTACCAGTTAAACTAAGCAAAAACAAACTTTAAAAGTGCAAAAACCTCAGAAATACAGGCAGGAATGCAATAAAACAACTTTGCAGAGCTTATTTAGTTAAAGAAACAGAGAAGTCTATATATATATAGAAAAGCAGCTAAAACACACAAACACTTCAGATGCAGTGCAACCTAGAGCACTTGAGTTATAGCAATATTAAGGCAATTACAGTTATAATAAATGCTCTGAAATATACTCTATATTTCCAAAATGTTTGAGAAGCACAGTCGGAACACAAGGAGATTCAGGCAAAAAAAAAATTTTTTTTTTTTGTTCTTGAAAGGGAAAAAGGAGAAACAGAAGGCCTTATTAAATGTTCTCTCTGTATTAGGTAGAATGAGCTAATGACACTAGAGTGGGAGGAGTGTCACAGATCAGATTTACAGTAGGGGCGGGCAACTACAAAGCCACCAAGTATAAACAGCAAGACACCAACAGGGAAGGGGGGGTGCGGACAAAAACAATAGCCTACAAGCACTACAGAAAGCCACAAATGAAAGTTTTTAAACAGATAAAGATTCGTAAAGTACAGAATTCTTTTAACTGCAAACAAATCAGTTACTTGTGCAGATTAGTTAATAGCAATAAAATACACTCAAAGACTAAAAAGCAGGCAATAAAAGTGCTATATATTAATTGTTAGAAACAATAATCTGTATAAATAATCGAAAAAAAAAAAACAGGATACTTATGTATCTCAGCTAACAGTTGTGGTTAACAACTCTCATCCACTCTGCTCAGTGTGTATATCTAAAACACAAACATCCCTAGTAATACTACAGGAGGTAAACCAAAGCTAAAGCTCTATGGGAAATGAAAAACTCAACTATTCATCCTACTCGCACATAAGCACTATTCATTTCCATGCATTCATACAGTACACTGCAATTAATCATTAATTACAACGTATACTCGTCTCTTTTTTTCTTTGCATAGCATAATAAATTCATTCTTACCAGCGAAGATCTAGCATAATAAATTCATTCTTACCAGTGAAGATCTATAAACCCTGCATACACCCCCAAAATCTCAAAATTTTTTACAGTCTGTTAGCACCCAACTGATACATACATGTGAAGCAATAACGTAAGTCAACTCTACACATAAAATACAAAGGAAACAAGCTGCATGTTTATAAAGCGGAGGTAGGTACGTAACTCATGAACACAAAAACGTGTATGAACAGCATCTCATATTAGATCCCAACTGGGATTTTTTCTCACCCTACTCGTGAAACACAATGTTACAATCACACAACACTACAACGGTTTCTTGTAATACCCCGCTTTTTTAACTACTACATTTTAACAAATGTCCAGCTTACTGTTTACAACTGTAATGAAAATATGAAGTCAAGGCCCAATTTCCAATCGTCGTCTAGGCCTACATTTCCCCAAATCACTCCACCTAAGTAATGGCGTTCAGTGCGAATGTACTGAATTTTTATTACCCAAGACGTCCAGCTATTGCAACAGAAACAGAACTGACAACATCTACCTTCACGCCAGGGAACTGCCACAACCAAACAGTACGCCATTTCCACAGACGTTAAGTCTGAATTCACGGAGCTCCATCACCAGTCAACCCAGACAGGACGGCAATGGGAGCAGTCAGCCATTTTCCCTCAGAAGTCATGACCAGCAACTGACTTCGGCCACCTAATATAAAACTAGTTAGTGCATGTTTATACGTATGTAAGCACTGAACACACTACCCCAATTCAAAACCATACAAAGTGAAGTAACCCAACATGAACAGTAAAACTAGTCTTAACTAACATCCTGTTTTCAGTAAACCTCAATGGACCATTTTAAACGTTCTAACAACTTCTGCTTTCTTCAGAGTTATAAAGAGGCAAGTGTTTATTCATTGGAATTTGTTTACATAAAGTGTAAATAATTCTACTTTTCATGTATTGTTTTTGTGTAGGTACAGATGTTGTAGGACAGAAAATGCTTTGTCAATCCAATGATATAGGATGATATAGGTTATATGTACACCTGCAACCACAATTCCACTCCGCCGTGTTCTTTTGCTTTCAGAGCGCGCATGTAAATGTTGCCCAACTTCCCCACTGTTTAATACACTTCTAACCGTCATTGACCAGACACCCTCTATCAGTCCGGCTCCTCAATATCTGTTCATCTGAACTGACTACCAGAGCTTTGGACATTCTCAAAGCAGCACTGTTCTACACACTGAGCACTTTCAGGGGAAATAAGAAAGTAGCCCACAAAGTCTTTATTCTGCTACAAGCACAATTGGTAGTGTGTTCTTTGGTTTTATCAAAGTATCTTCCAGAACAGTACAACAGGCACTTAACTTTCAGTAGTTTTATTTTTCACTGCTATTGTTGCATTTTGATGTCATTTAGGGAATCTTTCTGATCTCTATGGTGTCCCAGAAAAAAAGATTGTCACACAGATGGTCACAAGAAACATGTTCATCTGAACACTGTCACCCTCGGTATTTTGTTTTCTTTGGGAGAGAATTTTCACTGTTTGTCCAGTGAGCACTGGGCTGTTTTTTTTTTTTTGGGGGGGGGGGGGGGCTTACTCTGCAGGTCTCAATGTTCAGAACTTCCTCAAAAATAAAACCTTTTCGTCACTGAACCAAAAGGAGTACAACACTCTTCCACAAAAATAGCCTTTCTCCAGTGATGCAGATAAGAAGTGCAAGGTTAGCACCATAGTAAGATAGAAAACCCAAGTGTTCGTATTAAAGTGTACTGTGTGCGAACACTGTATAGTAACCTTGTGGGATATAGCCTTGTTCACAGTCTGGCACGGCATATGCTTCTTCTCTGTCCCTGCCTGTTGATGTCCCTCAAAAGGATGACCTTGAAATGCTGGTGTTTGTAAACAAGTCAGTCCTGTCTAGGATTTAATGGTGCAGTGCAGCCAAATGCCATTTCCCATGTGTTTGCAGAAGAAAGGCTTGGGATGTTTATCTCGGGGGAGTGCTTGCCCCTGCATGACACCCTAGTTATGTCTGTTTAGGAATCCAGTGTTCCAGGCATAGGACCCAAAGTTGTGGTACTTCATAAAAACAGAGACCTATTGCTCTTGTGGTCTCTTTTTGACTATAGATGCATCACTGTGTGCTATGGCACAGACTGGAAAAAGTTGCTTTTTTCTGATTCCCTCTTCCCAGGATTTTATTTCCACAGATGCCTTCAGGCAAATGGGTTTCATGATGATAGAAGTATGTGATGAAACCTGCAGACAAAGGCTCCTTAGGCTGCCCCAACCTGCTATAAAGGTTGGTAGTCACACAAAGAAATGTGGCCATGATATGCCAAGGACAAGAACACAGCTGTAGGAATAGCGATAAGCACAGATTGGTTAGGATTTACTGTCTTTGAGGACATGTTAAAGGAGAACTGCACCCACAGACTCTGTGTTTTTCATCATGGTTTGGCGTTTACTACATTTTACCACTCTGGGACTATTTACAGGTTTTTAAATATTTTTATACACATGACCACATGGGGTCTGGCATCTTGAAGTAATTCTGATTGTTCAGTCTGCCACTAGGTATCCCACAATGCAGTACTCGTTTGCAAAAAGTTGCATCACGCAGGCCTCTTTCTTCCTAAAGCTCCTGTCACTGCATTGATTTTACATGCATACACTGCTGTCTTTCAGTCAGTTTTAAGTAACATTTCATGCCGTTCAATGACCAACACAAACTGTGCAAATGCCACAGAACAGACTTTCAATGTGCTTTTTACTGCTGCTTCTTTTTAGAATGGCTAAACTTAGTGAAGCCTGAATTCTACTACTTTAACTCGCCTCCCATCCCCCTTCACACTCAATTTGAGCTGGTACCTGATGTTGACAGCTCACAGCAGGGGAGTTGACTCGTACTGTTTCCCTTGTTCTAGCCTTTACTTTCTGTATGGGTAGGGGAAGGACCTGGGAGCTGTGAAATCAAAGCATGGGTGTATTTTTTAGAACGGTCATGGTGATGTCAATTTGGGGAGGGAATTCCCCAGAAAACTACCTGTATTCAGTGGCCTTGATGACCTCAGTGAACTGGAGACTTTTTCAGGGCGGGATAAACATTTTTTGAAAGTGAAACCGTTATAGTACAGTAAGGTACTGTTCTAGTGGAGAGAAACGGTGAATTTAAAATTTTTCAAATGCTGTGTTTATTCATAGCAGGGACAATAAATAAAGAGAAAAAGGACAGAGAAATTGAGCATCTAATAATAGAATCCCGTTGTCCTTTGAAGGGCACCTTCTCAGTGCACTCTTGAGCCATAGATCAGTTGTTTGGACCCCTCTCACAGGAGATTTTCAAGGAACTCGAGCAAAATAGACAAAAGTGCCAGATAGTGAGCACCCTCCAATTCAAAATTACAGTAGGCTTTAGCATAGCAAGCAGTGACGTTTTTGCAGGAAACGGTCCATGGTCGAACCATTAAAAGCAAATCCAACTAAAAGGTGCTGGAAGAAGCAAAGGCAGTGGGAATGTTTTCCCCAGCTAAGAAGGTTCTTTTCTGTGTCCATTCTTTTTCCTCTCCCTTCTCGGGAGGTATGCGTGTTCTTTTCAAAGAAAAAGTGCTTACTTTTGCAGCAACCTACAAAATAGTATTAAAAAGCATTCAAGCCTTTATCTAACTACCTTCCCTGCCTACAGGCCAGGTTTCTTCAGATGTTCCGTCCTAAACCAGCTACTGCAGCCAAACGATATAAAGGATCCCATTGTCAAAGCAAGGAACAGGTTTTTATTCAAGAATTTGAATGGGTCCAAAGATGGATGGTCTTGGAGTAAATAGCCTTGACCCATCCAGGCTAAATAGATTCCTGAAAGTTAAAAACTGCTAATTCCCTTCTCCACATTTATTACAGTATGCCGTGCTGGTTGCAGTGGTCGTAAGAATTCTTTCTTTTTATATCTCTAGTTACAGGTAGCGCAGATAGTTCCTTGGGTCTGTGGCAATAATTGATCATTTCCTATTTACCTCTTTGCTGTTTGGGTTTCACTGCTTCTGCCATGGTGATCTGATGCTTATGTCAAAGCATTTGTCCCACCTTCGAATGAAGGGCATCCGTGTTTACTTTGCTCTGTAAGAAAAGAACACAATAGAGACCTGGATTGCACTGCTTTGTCTGATCTGTTTGGTGCTCTGCTTCATCAATTGGAAATCCAGTATTTCCCCACTTGCCAGTAAGACATTTTTGCAGTAGTGTGGGATACCATATCAGAAAAGCTGTATAAACCTCAGGAGATCTCACTGCTGCATCCATTCTTTACAGAAACGGAGATTGACATGAGAGGCAGATCTTTTCAGAGCACTATGATGCATTTAATTTCATCCTCTTCATGCCTTCGGCCTGGCTATATATGCAAAAGTTCCAGTGGTACCTATGAAACTTATTTCCCCATTAGAGAGAGTTTCCCCTTATCCTGTCTGTACAAGAATTCAGGCCTTGGGCGAATCAAGTACTTGCCAACCAAGGGGTACGTACCATTTGTGGTCCCACAACGACCCCAAATGATTTCAGGCATTCCTGCTTAAGTGGTTCCTTTGGTTCACTTTAGTGGCTGCTTTATTTCCTGCGAAAGCCCAAGGACAGTTAAGAAAACAGACAGACAAATCCAAGTCTGTGAATATCGGAATGATACTAGTACTGATCTGTGCCCGTAAGATAGTCCTGTTATATTGGCATCTGCACATCTTTGGCGTATGATTCATCAGCAAGGGTAAGGGCCATTTTTATCAGCTGTGTAGTGACCTGGGATAGTCTGGTATCTGCCCACATAACAAGGAGTCCAACTGAAAACCTCCCACAGCTGTTTAGGAGATACGTTCACAGATAGAAAGCAGACACCCCTTCTCAGTATAAGGCTGTGGAATATTTAGGAGTCACAGGCAGTATTTTTTGTTTTCTGCTGTTCAGGAAGCACTAGCTCAGAAAATTTTGCAGTAGGTACCTGTGGGGAACCAGGGCATTGACTTCTCACCCTAGTGGGACAGGAATAAAATTAGACAAGCCTCATTCTAAACCCCATTCTTGGACAATGCAACTTGTTTTCCATGCCAGTATATTTAAATGAAGAGGAACCCTTGCTCCTAGCAATGCCCTGCATGTTGCTAACTCAAGCAAGTAGGAATCTTAATCTTGAGTGTCATCAACAATGCGAAGGACACAAGATTGATCCTATAGTGGGGCAGCCAGCACAACAGTGTTGCACATTCTAGAAGAAGCCTAAATGGGAGAGATTCTGTGCCTGGTATGCACACTGTAGCATAGTACCAACAGTGTCCTCCCATGTTGAGGTCTTCCGTTGATAGGTTGTGATAAAGGCTTGGACTCTGGCCAAATTAAACTCCACTATCAGCTGTTGCAGTTTGCCTTCCTGTGAACCCCTTCACAGTCATCCCTGTGGTCATGCAGTTTTTGGAGGGAGTACTTCACTTCAAATCCTCAGGGTTTAATTCCAACCCCGAGATACAAATTTTAGAGTAGAAAAAATTACTCTGCCTCCTTTTGAGATAGCAGTCACATCGGCAATAACCTGCTTCCCCTGGAAGACCTTATTCTCTATGGCTACTACAATAAATTGAAGCTTGCAACTGTTTAGATTCTGTGTGTACACTATTCCACGAGAGCATGGTGGTACTTAGTCAAGAAAAGGGTTTGTTTTACTGTTAGAATTGATGATCAGAATGGGTGTTAACAATGCATATGTAGTTGCCAGTATTTTACACTAAAAAGTGAACAGTGCTTGCACCTCATGAATGTACTCATAGTTGAGGTACAGTGTTGATCGTCAGTTGCCCTTCAGTGTTGTCATATAAGCCAGTAGCTGTGTATTGCACTTTTGCCTTGTTCCATTGCTGAAGTGGTCCTTCTCCACTCCCTCTTTTATTTATTTTTTTTGTATTTGGGTTTGTTAACCTGTTTGGTTGAGGCCATTTTTAGTGGAGGGCCATGTGCAGTTTGGCTAAATATCTTAGTCTCCCATAGTCTGTTCTTGAGTATTTAGCAAGGTAATTATGGTGTTATTTCTAATTTCATAGGCAACTATTTTCCTTTTTTTGTTTTTTATGCTTCATCTTTGCTAAGGAGGATGTTAGTAGTAGATTTCAGTGTAAATTTGCTAGTCGCTTGTCACTGGGTGCACACTCTCACTCCCTCTCACACTCCACACTCACTCCCTTCTCTCACACACTCACAGTAAAATGTTACATTTGTTGCTGATTTCTCTCATTCTCGTTCATATGGCACATGATGATGTTGTATGTCAAAATTCTAAACTTTGGAATTTGTGAAGCCTTTTCAGTTCCTGTTCCTCAAGTCCACCCTAAAGTGTCAAGTACACACACACACTTTTATCGAAAAGGGAGTTATTTTACTAGGTATCCTTTCCTTGTACTGTTAACAAAACATGATGTTCATCATGCATACAGCTGCAGTCATAACAGATGGGTTCTCCTGCCATCAGGCGGGTCCTCGGTCGGCCGAATTCCAAAGTCTAGGTCCGGCGTCGGTTGTCATCGCTTCTTCCCTGACGTCAGTGCGACAGGGATATAAAAGAACCAGCCGATGCCATTTTCTTCAGTCTTTCTTGCCGTGCGGTGCCCGAAGCAGAAGCAGTTCGCAAGTGCCGGTTGGCCAGTTCCTGAAATTACGAAAATTTTGCAACCGAAGTCTTCTTGAAAGCTGGTACCCGTTGGGGAAACTTTTCTTGCCTCAGACCGATGTCAGACAAAGTTAATAATTGTATTTCATGTGGGAAGCAAATACCGCATAAGGATTTAGACTGCAGCTGTATTAGCACTCGAACATCTACATTTATGGTAGGTACAAAACTGTACTTTTTTTGTAATATTATCTGGCGTGACAATCAGTTTGCTCTTTTTGGAAGTTGTAGTGTCCTCAAGCTATAGAGTATTTCTCTGTTTAATGCCAAACTGCAGGGTGGTGTCGCATGCACTTTGTACTTCCAGAACTATAGCTGCCACACTGGAGTTTATCAGTACATCTGACCTAAATGAATTGGTGTTCTGACTTTGGCTTTATCAACAACCTAACTGAAAAAGGATACACAGCGGACAAGGCCAATGTTTGAGGGAGGGCAAAATGTAGACACCCAGGAATTCTTTTAGTTTCTTATGGTCATTCTGAAAGATCACGTCTGCCATCTGTTAGGAGTATTGTAGTAACTGAACAGTCAGTACTGACCCTCTGGTGAATGTTGGACTAACTGTTGCCTTCCTTATAGGTTCATAGGTAGGTACTAGGCTATCGTCCCTAGGGCTTATGTAAGCCTATCCAACAAGGTTCCCTGGCTTTCGCCACCCATGGATGCTATATACCCACGTCCCTGTCTAGCAGGGCCACTGAAGTGATTCCTGGGATGAATTTCCTAATCTGAAGTAGTTATCTTCATTTGCTCAGCAGCCTGTGGGTATCGGATCCGAGCCGGCAGCTTTCCAAGCTAATAGATCTGAGCTCCAAGCTCCTCCCCCCTACCCATTATGCCCTGCCATCTCCCTCTAACCCTCAGATCTCGTTTGCCGCGGCTTCCATAAGCTTCTCTGAACGAGCTCCGAGCATTGTGCTGTACGTTTAGAATTTAAACCTTGAATTCCTGTCAGATTTTTCTATAACTTTGTGTGTGTGAACTTCACCTATCTTTATAGTCTCTTTTGGGTAGTTCTTTAATTTTTAGTTAAGTTAGTTTTATTCCCCTCCCCCCTCTGCATGTGTGAAGGTGTGTGCTTGTAGGCCTACTTTTCCTTTCTTCTTTTACAATGGCTGAAGGCTCTAAAGCCATTTTCTCTAAATGTACCGAGTGTGGCCATAAGCTGTCCCCAGCGGATGGTCACACTCGGTGTGTCCTTTGCCTGGGGGTTGATCACCTGTCTTTGGGCTGCACTATTTGTGCAGCCTTCAACCCCAGGGCTTTGAAAGATAGGAGGTCGAAGCGTATTCTGGCGGGCCTTTTGCCCCAGACTCTGCTTCATCCTCCTCGGTGGCGCTGGCCGCAGCTGCCCCACCTGCCGCTCCTGATCCCCTGGCCGGGACAGCAGAAAAAAAGATAGAAAAAAGATAGGGACAGAGAGAAGGAAAGGTATCGCAGTCATAAGAGGCGATCCGACTCTACCCCTTCGGCACCGCCATCTAAACAGCTTGCCTCTCCCCTTAAGGTCTCCAGGCCTTCCCCCTCTTGGCTCCGTTCTCCACGTTTCTCCCCAGAGCTGGAGGAGGAGACCCGGTCACCCTCGGTCATCCAGGCGGCCTTCCTGGCCAGCTTCGGTGGCCTCATCTAGATCCACCAGAAGTTTATCGGATGCTGATATGGACCAGATGATGCATCAATTTCTTCAGGCCCAGATGCAGAAGGGAGTGCTCTTGCCCCCACCACCCCGCTGGGGGGGGAGCTCTACACCTTTTTTTGCCCCCATCACTCCTTCTCTAACCCGCTTTCGGGGTTCGGAGCTGTCGGATCCAACTAGCTTTGGGGTCGGGTCGTAGCCGACAGTGTTTCCTACTTCGGCACCGACTGTACCCTCGAGTCTGTCAGATCCATTTTTGGATTCGAGCTCTCGGGGCCGTGAGCTGAATGTCGGATCCGGAAGGGTCAGCGGGCCTTCGGCTCCGTCAAGGTCGGGGCACACTACCCTTTTGGATCTGGTCGGGTCACCTTTGGCGCCGATCCGCACGTCTGATCCGAGGGGAGTGCTTTCAGAAACAAGGGAAAGCAGTTCCCCCTCGGCATTCGACGTCATGGAGAGGGTCCTTTTGAGGGATTCGAGGCCCCAGGCTCTTGCTTCGGATCCACCTGCCATTCCCACTCAGACGGGCCTTTCCTCCATCATCCGGCCCCAGGGACAGCCTGCGCCTACGTCCCAGATTGTTCCCGTAGAGGAACAGGACATTGTTGGTGAGGCCTCTTCGGACAGCCCCCCCGAGGAGGTCCCTTCCAAACAGAAGTGGCACTTGGACTCACCCGAGTCCCTCACAGAGGACACAGACTTAGAGGAAGGTTCCCCAAGGTCACCCCCCGAAGACGTCTCCTTTGGAGACATTATGGAAATGTTACGTATTAGAAGGGGGTGGTCTGCCCAAAAACCTTTCTCTGATGTGTTTCTGGAGGCATTTGACACAGGCCCATCTACCTCTTGGGTGTCCCCTCCCGCCGACCCCCTGGTAGTCCGGACACTGTTGAGCTGATTCCCAAGAGACCGGACAGGATCCTCAGCCCTCCCACGGACAGGACAGTTTGGAGCAAGGGTGCCCCAGTGGATGCCATGGTGGTGGCAGCTGCCACTAAAAAGGAATTGGTACAGGAGAGTTCCTCTGTGTATCCTCCAGACAAGGAGTCTCGGATGATGGACCATTTGGGAAAGCGGATGTTCTCTTTAGTGACCTTCTCTGTAAGGTGACTGAATTATATGGCACATGTGATTAGGCTACAGCGGGACCTGATTAAAGAGTACGCTGGGTTACCCCCAGAGTCCATGTCAGCCGAGGACAAGCGGACCTTCTCGGCTTGAATGGCCACTCTCGTCAATCAACAACACATCTATGCGGCTCCTCTCCCATGCTACGGAAGGAGTGGCTAGAGCTAGTGGAACGAGCATCGTCTTACTTAGGCCTGGCTCCATATCTGCGACTTTGCGGAACCCTTCAAGGCGTCCTTCGCAAACGCCCCTTTTGACGGTTCTACGCTCTTCGACAAAACCGTCCGCAATACGCTTCTCCAGAGTGAGAAAGATGGGAAGATGTCTGCCGTCGGGATCCGCTTCTTGGCTCCTCAGAGGTCCTACTCCAGGAAACAAAGAGGATAGAAGAAGATGTGATTCCAGAAAGCTCAACAATCCCGTTTCGCTCCGGATCCCTCGTCCTTCAGAGGCAGAGGAGGACAGGGTGGACGCCGGCCCAGGGGCAGAGGGGGTCCGAAGAATTTTGGGTTAAGAGAACCTTTTTCAGATAGACCTGTGCAGCAGCCCTGAGGGGTTGCCCGACTGCTCCTCTCTGGAGGCAGTCGGGGGGGGGGGGCGCTTCTCGGAACACCTAGCGAAATGGGAGTCCATCACGACAGATCGCTGGTTGCTCCGAATCATATCCAGAGGCTATTCAATTCGTTTCCTATCTTACCCTCCCCGATCAACAAAACTCCCCGATGTACCACCCGATCAGAGGGAGACAGCAGCATCAGAAATTCAAGGGCTGCTAAGAAAAAGAGCTATCCAGCGCGTCCCCCCCCCCCCCCCCGAGCAATCCGGATCAGGCTTCTACTCCAGGTTCTTTTTGGTGCCAAAAAAGACGGGGGACTTACGACCCATTCTCGACCTATTCTCGACCTATCAACACTAAACCTGTCAGTCGCCAAAGAAAAATTCCGGATGGTCACTATTCAATCCATTCTCCCACTTTTGCAGGAGAACGACTGGATGTGCTCAATAGACCTCAAGGATGCGTACTACCACATTCTGATGGACAGACCATCCAGAAGGTTCCTCCGCTTTCGGCTGGGAGCAAGTGGGAGCCAACCATTATCAGTTCAGGGTCCTACCCTTCGGTCTCACCACAGCCCCCAGGGTGTTCACCAAGGTCATGGCAGTTGTAGGGACTCACCTGAGGCTTCAGAGAATACAGGTCTTTCCGTACCTGGACGACTGGCTCCTAACCTCCCCCACCAGGCATCAACTCTGCTCAGGCAGGGACGACTTCTTACACCTAGCCTGCCCGCTAGGGATTATGATAAACCACCAGAAATCCTCCCTTCAACCTACTCAAATTATGGAATTCATACGGGCCAGGATAGACACTACTCAATCCAGAGTTTTTCTGACAGCGGACAGGCTTCGCAATCTAAGCCTTCACATACTAGACCTCTTACAATCATCAGCTCCCCCAGCGGAACTAGTCCTGAGGGCCCTGGGATCTATGGCAGCGGCCCTCAATCTGTCCCCCTTCGCTCGCCTCAAGATGAGGATCCTTCAATGGACATTACAAGTGCAATGGTCCATTCTCTGTCAACCCCTGTCTACACCTATTCCTCTCAGCAGGATTTGCAGGGAGTCGCTTCTTTGGTGGCTCTGCTCCATAGATCTTTGAGAAGGCTGCCCCTTTGTCATACCCCCTCCCTAAGTCACGGTGACCACGGACGCATCTCTCCTCGGGTGGGGGGGGGCATTGCATGGGCAGATCCGTCCAAGGCACGTGGACTTTCACAGAGACCTCACTGCATATCAGTGTCCTGGAGATGAGGGCGGTGCTTCTAGCGTTGCAGGCTCTCCATCCCCTTCTCCCTCCAGGAACTATTGTACTTCAAACAGACAACATGTCGGTTGTCTGGTACATAAACAAACAGGGGGAACCAGATCCTTTCCACTTTGCAGGGAGGCAATGAGAGTATGGGAATGGGCGAGGGAACCAGATCCTTTCCACTTTGCAGGGAGGCAATGAGAGTATGGGAATGGGCGATATCCACCAACCGCTTTCTCATAGCAACGCACATCCCGGGTTGGTCAAACATCTTGGCGGACAGGTTGAGTCAAACAATCCTCTCACCTTACAAGGGGTCTCTGAACCCAGCCGTAGCAAAATAAATCTTCCTCCAATGGGGTCAACCTTGCTGTGATCTCTTCGCCTCGCCTTCGAACACAAAGTGCAGCGAGTTCTTCGCTCTGATTCCTCCACCAGGGGAAGCCCCCAGAGATGCTCTAGTTCATGCTTGGCCATTCGGTCTTCTGTATGCTTATTCGCCTCTTCCATTGATGACAAAGTTCTTGCAGAAAGCTTGTCGGTTGGGGAGCAGAATTATCCTCATAGCCCCATTCTGGCCTCGTCAAACCTGGTTCCCTTACCTGCGGTCTCATCTAGTACATCCTCCTTGGATTTTAGATCCCAATCCAGATCTGATCTCTCATTCTTTAGGATTGAAGACCCCCAATCTGGACTACCTCAAACTCTCAGCTTGGTTGGTCCAGTTCCCTTAATGGCTAGGACTCCCGGTATATCATCTTTGGTTAGGGCCATCCTGGTGGCCGCCCATAAACAGTCTACCAGGAAAATCTACAAGAGTAAATGGAAACATTTCTCTGTCTGGGCGGAGCACAGGAACTTAGACCCCTTCACGGCTCCTATCCCAGCAGTCCTAGACTTTCTCTCGCATACCTTTGATCAAGGAGCCAGTGCTTCTACTATTAAAGTTCAGTTGGCAGCTATTTCCCACTACCACGTTGGAAACAGTTCAGGGCCTCTAGCGTCCTCCAAAATATGCAAAGCATTCATGAAAGGAACCTTTTTGTTAAGACCCCCTATTAAAGATCCAGTCCCTCCGTGGGATCTTACCCTAGTTCTTCAAGCTCTGACTAGGCCTCCTTTTGAACCCGCGGCTTCAGTTGATTTTAAAATATGTATCTTGGAAAACAGCCTTCCTGATTGCCATTACTTCTGCTAGAAAAATATTGGAGCTTCATGCTCTTTGGAGTAAACCTCCCTACATTATTTTTCATAAAGACAGGGTCTCCCTCAGGACTAATCCCTCTTTTCTGCCCAAGTGGCTTCGGAAGTCAACATCAACCAGTCCATCAATCTACCTGTCTTCTTTCCAAGTTTTCAAAACAAAGGGGAATACAGACTTCATTGTCTGGATGTTCACAGACAGATACGTTTTTACTTAAACAGAACAGCAGATCTTCGAAAATCTGATCAACTTTTTGTTTCCTTTGCAAAATGTTGTCTGGGGAAGCCAGTCACTAAAGTAACCTTAGCTAGATGGATTTCCCAATGCATTCTCCTAGCTTACAAAAGTTCTGGTCGGCCTGAGCCCCTGAGAGTGCGAGCCCATTCTACCCGATCTATGGCCACTTCTGCAGCCTTCTGGTCAAGGGTTTCTTTGGATGACATTTGCTCAGCAGCTACTTGGGCTTCCTCTCATACTTTTATTACACACTACAAATTGGATTTAATATCCAGGGGACGTGCATCGTTTGGCTAAGCAGTGCTCCGGAATATCCTTCCATAAGGGCCTCCCAAGTTGCTGGTAGCTGGGGATTCTGTCCCACAGGTTGCTGAGCAAATGAAGTTAACTACTTCAGATAAAGAAGTTATGTACTCACCATAACGTTCCATCTGAGTAGGTAACTTCATTTGTCTGCAACCGACCCGCCCTCCATCCCCCGGACCCTTAGTTCGTTATCAAAGAATCAGGCTACGTCTTCATTCCATTGATATCGCTGGAATGTTTTATAGCAGGGGACCACCATATTGGTTTCCTTTTTTTTAGATGACTGTGTCTTGGTTCTATTAGGGATAGGAAACTCCATGCACCCATTTAGGTGCTTCTAGAGTGCATTTGTATAATATTCAGCAGTGGTAACTGTATTGTCTATCTGCATGGGTGTTGTGAAATTGGCCACTTCTGCTTTAAGAAGCACAAAGTTGGCTTTGGAGAAGTTTTTTTACCGTGGTTTCCTTAGTGGGGGGGTGGATATCTAGGGTGATTAGTTTATGGGCAGATCTGACCAACAAGGAGTTGACTTCAGTTGTGGAGCACCTGTCACTCACGTTGTTAATTACTAGGTCTAGGATATTATTGCCCCTGGTAGGGGTGTGGACAAGTTGATCAGGGCATTGAAGTTTATGAATTCTAGGAAGCGTTGAGGAAAGGGGTTTATACAAGAGCAGTTTTTCCAATTGATGGAGGGGTAGTTGAAATCTACCAAAATTAGGGTGTCTGGTTGGACCCTGATATTCTGTATTATATCAAGAAAAGAGAAGTTGGAATCCTGGGGCATGGTGGGGGATCTGTAGCAAGCTACAATATGGATTGCAGTTTTGCCCAGAGTTAGCTGCACTTGGATAATTTCGGATGAATTATGTTGGGCAACTAGCCTGGAGGTGTGGTTGTCCTTAATGAATATAGACACACCTCCACCCTTGGTGTTCTGGTCCTGGTTTGCTGGTCGAAAGGTATGGTATGAGTTGTATCCTGGTAATGCAGGGGTGCTCGATGGAGCCTTGAACCAGGTTTCAGTCACTGCACAGATATCTATATTCTCCATTTTAAGGAGTGCCTCGAGTGAGTGCATTTTGAGGTTTAGTCCTGTAGAGTTGAATATCATTACCCTCAGTTTTTGCTTGCCTGTATCAGTTACAGTGGTAGTTTTGCTTTTTGAGCTTTGCCTAAAAAAGGCACTATAGGGGCGGCAAGAGGCTTAGCCAGTGTCCGGAATCCCAAGGGTACAGGTGCAGGCCATCTCTGGCAAAGCATCGTGGCCTGTCAACCCAGGCAGACAAATACTGGATCCCCTTTGAATGACACCAGAAGCTTAGCCAATTGTTGAAGTCATTCATTTTGTCCTTGTATTGCGGTATCATTCTGGGCAAAGGTAGGATACTACTTGGGGCTAGGGTCATACCTGCAAGGATTACATGATTAGAGAGCTCCTCCATGTCTCTCTAAATGTAATCCAGGGAGGTACATCTCGGGTCATTCACACCAATATGGACAATGACTGAGTCATATTTGTACTTGCTGTGGAGTGACCTGAGTGCATGGGTTATGTGGCGGATCCTGGCATCTGACAGGCAGCTAACAGTAACCTTCTCCTTGTCTGTTCTGGTGAGTGGAACATCGGTGTGCCTGACTATAGTCACCTATGACCAATGTGTTAGGTACGTAGTTTTGCCTTATGGGCAGTGGTTGAGTGGCACACTTGAGTCTGTGTGTTTTTTGGGTTGTGGTGAGGGCTTGGAGGTTGCTTGCTTTTCTGCTTTGGAGGTCTCTGTTGTTTGGGTAGATTTGTATTGAGAGCATCCAAGAATGACTTTCTGTATCTGTGTGTGGGTCTTGGCAGTGTAGATGTACTGGGACTATGTGGTGTGTGTGGTGTAGAGTAGGTGTTTGACTTCTCCTGACTGACAAGTTCAGTCTTGGGTTGAGAGAGCTTTGCCTTCAGTTTGACTAGATAAATGCATCTCTCACAGGGTGTAGTGTTGGGTGGTAGGAGGAGGGGGTTGTCTGTGTACATGAGGCAATTACTACATTGCCCCAAGATGCCCAGATTCATCAGGTAGACAGGAGCACACACCAGGAGCTGTCCCTTGGACATGCTTGAGTAGTCACTTTTTCCTCTAGACATTGAGGGTAGTAAGTACTTGGGCTTGTTTTCTCAAGGTAACTTTGAGGAAGATAAGTAACCAAAGAACTGTTAGCCACTAGGTAGTGAGAAAGATTTAGTGCTTCAGAGATTTGTGGCTTATTTAGTGCCATCAGCTGTTCTGAACCAATGCTGAGCACAAAAAAATGGATTCAAGTGCTACAAATAAGAAGCTGGCTAGTTCTAAGGGGAAAACTGAAGAGCAGACTTTAAGGCGCAGGGAATAGTTTAACCTTAGCTAAGCAGTGCTGTGTGATGCGCAAACTCACACAAACGTGTTTTTAACTCAGAGACTTGAAAGGGATAGGAATTAGCCCAAAACAGCCAATAAGGTAAATTGCAGAGCTGGAGACCACTCCTCTTGCAGCAGATAGGCTGCTCTAATGCTTACCACTCTCACTGATGAGCAGAAAGACCTCCCACTGGCACAACAAGGTCTGGACCACTCAAACACAAAAAGTCCTGAAACCAGCAGATCTGGGATCCGGACTATTCTAGTATAGGAAAGGGTGGGAAACAAGCAGTACAGATAGTATTTTTTTTTTAATTTAAGCAGAAAAAAGCACTTAAAACAGTATAAATGCACAGAAAAGACTGCCATATACTTTAAGGGACTGAAAGGGAGTACCTGTTATTATGCCTTGTTTGCATATGTGGAAATGGAGCAAGGCAGTAAACCACAGGCCAGTTTGTTGTTAAATTGATACTAAATTTAATGAATTTTAAATTTCTTTCCTGTAGACAGCACCCAATGCAGTATGGGTTTACAGTGAAAGAAACTGTACCAGAAAAGTGGAGCTGAATATTTTGACTGTAGTAGCAAAGTAGAAGATATTGGAATGATCTACATGTGGCCGTTTAGACTGCAAATTGAAGTTTCTGTTCACCGTTTTGCTGGGGTAATGGTGCTCTTTTCAGTCCAGTAACCAGCACTGGCTTACTGCTTCTGCCTAAAGAGTCTTGGTAGATTCTGGTTTACCTTTGGCTGCCTGTTTGGTATTGCCTAGCTTTTTATCTTTTAACACAGCTCTATATAAAGGATTACTACACATATCATCCACTTCTTTTGTGTGGACGGTTGCTGACTTGGTTTAAAAATGAACGGTTCCACAGCTCTTGGAGAACCATAGTAAATGGATTTAGACAGTTTGTGATGCTATACCTGATGAATGCTCTGTTTGTTTAGAGAACATCTCCAAGGATGTTGATTTGTACCTTCTAATTTAAGAAGCATGGCTAAAGGAACTAGGTATGCACACCTTGGGAAAAAAAGATGCTGTAGAAAAAACATACCATTCTTCGAATTGTGTGCTTCCAGAGAACTACTGTAAGGATGTTGATGTACAGAAAATGACTTACAAAGGGAGGCTAAAGGAACTGTATGCACACATCCAACCTACTCCCAATTCAGATGTTCTCCTCCCCTCACTCTTTCCATGCACACTTCCTGCCTTCATCCCTACTGCTAACTCTTTCACATCCACTCCTTCTCATCTTCCTTTCTGCCTAAATTTCTGTTACTATCAGAGATTCTGCATTTATAATCTTGTCAACAAGGCACTCTACACCTTTAATGCACAAAATTCCCTGACTCCACTACCAATGTCCTTTCTTCTCACTGAATATTTCTTGGACACACAAAATCATGACCCCTCCTGTCCAGCTGGGGCTCCTAATACTAACTACCAAAATGAATGCATCCTAAACTGGATATTGGTCAACAATAATCCCCTCTCATATAAAACTAGAACACTCCCAGACAATACCAGTGACCATTTTCTCACCTACATCACTAAACAAAAAAATAACTATCTCAAACAGGCTAGCTATCGTACTGTACGTAAAAAAAAAAACTTTAACCTTCCTACTTTTCTTAATGAACTCAAAGAATGTAACTGGTCAGCTCTAAAACACCTCCCACTTGATGAAGCAGTTACCCATTTCAACAACACATTCCTCCAAATTCTCGAGCGTCATGCCCCCTCTCGCTTAATTAGAATAGGATCCAAAGTTGCCCCTTGGCTTTCTAAAGAAACCAAGCAAACAATGCTATTAAGGAATAAACTATGAACAAAATGGAGAACTACTAAAAACCCAACTGACCATCAAAACTTCAAACACCTTAGAAATACTACAAAAAAAACCTCACCTATCTTGATAAAAAAAATTATTACCTTCAATATCAACAAAACCAAAATCATAACCACAAAAAATTCTTGTCAGGAATCAATAAACTGCTCCATACAGGGAATACCAAAACACCTACACCAGCTAACTTAGCTCAGACCCCTCCCAATATATAATAGCCAATACATTCAACAACTTCTTCTCTGAAACAGTCACCTCTCTAGCAAACACCATGGCTCCCCCCACTTCCCTTCAAAAGACCTCTCCTCAAAAAAACACCCCCACTCTAAAATTTAGTACAGTCTCCACAACCTAAGTTATTCTCAAAACTTAAACCATGCACTCCTTCAGCCGACCAACTACCAGCTGAATATCTGCAACTAGCAGCAGCAGAACTAGCATACCTAGTCTCCATCTTTAATTAACAGAACAATAACCGAATCTACTATTCCATCCTGCTGGAAAGTCTCCCATATCATTCCTCTGCATAAATGAGGAAACACTAATGAACTTTCTAATTTCCGGCCTGTAGCCTTACTGTCACGACTATCTAAAATTATGGAACGTTGTATACACCATCAACTCTTGCATCATCTTTTACAAAATAGCCTACTTGTAGACTCCCAACATGGTTTTAGGCCTTACCATAGCACTTCCACTGCCCTTCTCTCATTCACAGACACTATCAACAAAAATCGCAATTATAACCTATTCTCCTCTGCTTTATTTCTTGACCTCTCTAAAGCCTTTGATATGGTGAACCATCACCTTCTGCTAGACACTCTGAAATCTCTTTCACTTGACTCTTTGGCATTGCACTGGTTTGACTCTTATTTGAAAGATAGAAAGCAAGCAGTCCTTTGGGACAGCCATCTATCCTCTCAGCTCCCAGTCACTATCGGTGTCCCTCAAGGATCCATCTTAGGTCCCTTTCTCTTCTCCTTATTTATAAATAACCTGTCTAATTCACTCCCGACATCCACTTGTATTCAGTATGCAGATGATTCAACTCTCATCTGTTTTGCTGTATCTCCAGCTGAACTTCATTCTTCCACCCAAAAAGTCTTTACGGCAGCAGAAAAATGGTTCCAACATATCTGTCTCCTCCTTAATCCCAAAAAAAAACAAATTATTACTATTCTCTCCAACCCTTAAGTCTGCCCCTATCTCCTTTTCTATTGTGTCTGACAATGGCACTATCATTACACCTGATTGTTCCACTAAACTACTAGGCTTTACAATAGATAATCGACTAAACTTTGATTGCCACATCGATCTAACCATCAAAGCTGTTAATAAAAAGATAGGTGCCCTCTATAGACTTAAGCCCACCACCAGGGTGTCTCTAGCCCAAACTCATCTCATCTCTACATTATTGTATGCCTCTCCATCTTCTATCAACCTTTCAAAATCTAACCTTCAGAAACTTGCCACAGCCTACCATAGCATTGCCAGGTTTGCCACAGGTTCCCCATTTCGTACCAATCACTGTGTTATTCTCAAAAACCTTGACTGGCTTGAACTTCAAAATCTAATTCTCCTACATCAATTAGTTATCACCTATAAAATTCTCCATTACCCTACTAATACACCCATACTTAATAACCTCATGGCCTCTTACAGGAATCTTTCTTCCCTTCGCTCAGCCAACAAAACTACTAGTAGCCACTCTCAAATCTCATAATAAAGCTGGTGACTCCTTGTTTACAAATGCTGTTGGCTCATACTGGAATAAACTTCCTATAGAACTGACCACTCTAAGCTCATCTCAACTTTTCAAAAAACAACTAAGGAACTATTTCAAATCTCACTGGCTATGCCCCTGCTCTAATCCTGACTGATCTCAGCAACCAACCCTCTCTACAGTCCTCTCCATCACTCTTCTACTTGTCTCTATCTCTAGTACTACCCCTTCTCTGTAGCTCTCCTAGCATTCCACTTGCATATTTACTTTTCCTATACTGTCATTTTCTCTTTATACTTGATATATTACTGCAACCTGTCATCTCTCCTTTTATTTTAACCTATATGCTGCTCCCTGATGTGCAAACCTATTTCTTAAAACTAGTGCCCTGGTGCAAAATGTTTAGCATAATGTGTTAATACTGTAAATATTGTATAGACTCTTATGTGAGTTACTATTTTTCTCTCTTTTTCAATTTTACCATTTCTGCTTTTGCAAAGAATATGGGACTATGAATCCTCACTGTATTTTAAATTTTTGTTAAAGTGCATCTGTATTGTTACGATGCTACATGTGAATAGTTCTTTAGATGCTTATAATTTTGTATCTTACTGTACTGTTTTTGTTGTTTTAGTTACTAGTATATAGTGGAGCTTTTCTCCTTGGGCCTCTGCTGAAAATGGACATGTATCCGGTCAACAAATGTAAAATAAAATAAAAAATAAAATAAAAAAAGAAAACTGTCGTATTTCTTTAACAAAAATGCATGGTTTATACTCTATGCAGTTTTGTTCTCTCCCTGTTGCACCACCAAATGGAAAAGAATCTACACTACAACTGACTCAGACTAAAGATCAGCTTGTAAATAAGATGGTAATATATATTTTGCATCATATGCTTGTAAATATAAAGATTCTGCTTACATTTGTTCTGCAAATTTCTGCACACTGTTTAAAAGATCGTGTACTCTGTAAATGCCTGCATACTTTTTTGTACATTGTCATTGGAGCTTTTTTCCCTTGCCCTTTGTTGAAAAGTGGTTTCATTAAACCTTGAACAAGGTAAAGTCCAGTGATCAGAAATAGTAGGCGGGTAAAAGTAAGTAGCAAACGTCTGGTAGGTAATACGTTTTGTTAAACCTTGCCAGACTTCCCAATAAATAAAGGCAAAATAAATACTGGGTGGATATGCAACATTTGTGGGCAGGATATTTTGTAGGGAAAGTGTGTGTGATAAGTGTTTTGAAGTGCTGTGTTGCACTTGCTTAGCTTATGCATCATAGAATGTGGTGCCTCCAGTGCCGAGATGCATTTTCCTTCATTATTTCATTTATATCTGACCACATTTATAACAAAAACAAAAATGTAAAATACTGTTTCCCCTCATTACCATGTGAGATGTCAGCATAGGGGTAGCATGGGGTGAGGATACATTTAAAGACTGCATTACAATGTATGCAGGTCACTGGCCATTAAAGTCTGTAGATGCACCCCCCCCCCATGCTTTCCTTTCAGTGGTGGTGTAGTAAGCTGTGTGGGCATATCCTTAATGAAATGTTTACAAAAAATTTACTAAACCTGCCTACAAATTGCTATTATGAAAGAGTTGGAAGTACATTGCAACAGAGGTACAAAGTGTATATGTAAAATGTGACAGAGCACTAGGCACCTTATAGAAAGTCTGGGAGGGGCAGGATATTTCGGAGGAGGAAACATTTATTGGCAAGGAGGCACAGTGTGAGGCTAGTAGAAAGCTGACTCGGGCAACGTTGGAACTGAATTTCATTTTCATAGAAAAAGTGGATGTTTGGAAGAGTCTTCATGAGCAAGTTTTGGGAAATTGTGGTGGAATTTAACAAACCATAAGACTATCCTAAAGCACTTTCGTAATGGGATGTCGGGAGAAGTACGATACTTGATAAGGAATAGTTATCAACTACTCAGGAGAAAAGCATTGCTTTGGTCCACTACTCTTCCCATTATCTACAGATAGCTACAATGTTTGTGTAAATTCTTATGGTTGTGCCTTTTTCCCCACTCTACTGTTTTCATATATCATAATATTGCTGTTGTGCTAGACTTTCATTTTTGTCCCTTTTTTGTTTGTGTAGTAATCTGCATGTGTTACTTTTGTGCCTGTTTTATAGAGGATAATCTTTTTTGCTTTTCCTGAAGATGCATTATTGAGATTTCTCCTGACTGTTTCCCCTGCTTAAAACAGTGCTGCTGTTTTCTTTGACTCTTACTTATTGTTCTCAGTTGTTTGCCTTTAGATTATTCACCCTTTTTTTGCCATTTCACAGAGTGGTTCCAAGTAAAACTGTTGTGTAACAAAGCACACTTACAAGAGCATTCAAACTAATTGTGTTTATTAAACATTTTTCATGCATCTCATATGGTGTGGTCATTGAACTAAGATTATAGACCACTTACCTGTTCATTGATTATCTTGTTTTCCTGTGACTTGAGTAATTTCAGTCATCCTAATGCATTATGGGAAAACGCACAACATTTACATGTGCATCAGCATCATTGTATGTGTCTGTGCTTGAGGCAACTTTTAGTCTTTAGTGCTGCCCAAATCACCAACTTACTATCCTGCTGCCTTTGCAAATGCGTAAAAGTCAATCTTACTGGTTCAGTGGCATGCATGCCTATCAACCTCTATACTCAAAAATTCTGGACAAAGACAAAAGTAAGGGGGGTATGGGGCAAAGACCCAAAATTCAGGGACAGATGTTCTGACTTAATAGAACAGCATATTTTTCATCAACGTATATATTTTTTTTCAGTAAAAAGTAGTATGAATCTAGTGACTGGCATTGTTGATTGTAATCAGATAAACATTTGACTAGGACCCATGGCAAATATGCCAAAATTGGGGACATTTGAGAGGTCGAATGGTGCTTCATGTTGATAAAAGATCTGCATAGTGGAATTGAGCATTACACCTTTATAGAGCATTGTAGGTGTTACAGAAGAAATGCCCAGTATTTTAGATTTTTTTTTTTTAGTTGCTTCTGTAGAGCTAATAAACGTACTGACAAAGAAGTGACTCTGTGCAGCATCTCTGCAAATTTTGTAGTTTGTGCAGTTAGAATTTGTGTAAACCAGTACACAGTAAACTACAGTGTGTTCATCAGAATTTCATAAGTCAGTAGTTACGCTGGATAAGATTTCTTAATTTAATGTGCTGGATAAGGTTTTTCTAACTTAATTTGCTGTTCTCCTCACTTCTGTTTTAGTTAGCAGTACGCTTTTCCAAGACTAATTTCTGTAGGTATTTGTCTGTACTGTGTCTGCATTGCTCTGTAATTGTTCATGCCCTTCCCCTTTTGTTCAGCTTTGCCGTTCTGTTTGTCGGTTGTCTCCTTCTTTGGTGAATCACTTAAACAATTTTTAAACAAGATAAGTCACGCTAGGCACATATGCTTCTCTTCATTATGACCTAAAAACTTTTTAAGTGATTTGTTCGGAGTTATACAATACATAGAAGGAAACATAAGGATTCAAAAGTTAAGACTTCCAGAATTAACCCCACAGCTTTATACTTCTGTGCTCTACAATGCAGCTAAGATCCAGTACCTGAATTAAACAGTTTTGTGCTGTTTATCTTTCTCTGTGTACATCATGCTGAGTTTGGATGAATTTTCTTGTATTGTGTAAAGTATTCCATTTTAAGGTTTTTGACCCAGGAAAAGCACAAAACTAGGTACTTGTACACCACACGCACACACATACACAACATACACATAGGGGGCTCCTAAAACTGTTGCATTTATACAGGATCAAATCTCTTGCAGTTTACTGTTGTTCACAGCTGCATTATTTCCCTCACACTGAGGTAATTTAATCTTTGGAACACTGGAGTTTCAAGAAACTGGATACCACTGGCATAAAGGAATGTGTTCCTACAACCCAAAAGTCATTTTACAGAAAATATTATAAGCACTGTTTGAATGGGCGGCCACGGTGGTGCAGTGGTTAGCGTTGCCGCTTCACAGCAAGAGGTTCTCCGGTTCGAAGGGTGCCTTCTGTGCGGAGTCTGCATGTCCTCCCTGTGGTTGCGTGGGTTTCCTCCGGGTGCTCCGGTTTCCTCCCACATTCCAAAGACATGCAGTAGGTGGACTGGACACTCTAATTTGGCCCTAGGTGTGAATGTGTTCATGTGTGTGCCTTCTGTGGAAGGTTGGGCACCGGGCTGGCAACTCGACACCATAAAACTCCACTGCCAATGATGAATGGACAGATGATCCGCTGTGGCGACCTCTAACCAGGAAAAGCCGAAAGAAGAAAAAGATTATAAGCACTGTTTGTAGACAAAACAGAAATGGTTCATTACAGCATGTTTAAAACATGAGAGAGCAAAAACCAGTGTTGGTGAACCAAGATACAACTGGAAAACTTCATCTAAATAAATGTAAATTCACACAAGTCCTGTGATTGTCACTAAAATGGTGCAATAATTTTGTACTGTGAAATTTTATATGTAAGAAAATCTATATAATTAGCAAAATGTATTGCTCTTGATCATAATCCTGATCAATGTTAGTTATTTAGCTTAAATAAGAATAAAAATAAATATTCATACAGTAAATGAGAAATTAAATAAGGGGGTGGTGAAAGCAATTTAGCTTATTTCAAATAAGCAAATAATTTAAGGGAGAGATGTTTGCTTTTTTTTTCTCTCCAGAAGCCTGTATGGTGTAAGCCAATTGAGTAAATGATTAGCTGTTAGTATTTTGGTGTTTTAATTTCTTTCAAAAATGATTTTACTTGTGACAAATTCTTAAAAAAAGGAAAATACTCCTCTTCCAGTTTCTTGTAATAGTTTTCTTTGCAGATATTAAATTCCAAAGTAGAAATTTTTGTGAACAGCAAAAGAAGAGAGGGCAGTGGTGCATTAAACAGAACCAGATGTTTTGTAGCGATACCAGTATCCTCATAAAGAGCCTACCCAAAGTATTGGCCATCTAATATTAATTAATTAAGTAATAATTTATCTGCAGCAAATAAGAGTACCTTTTTTAAACATTTTCCAGTTTAATGTGTTGTCAGAAATGCTGTATGTAGAAATTTCCAGGAAGAAATCCATACCACCCCCCCCCCCCCAAAAAAAAATGGTATCAATTTGAATATTATTTCTGTTATTAAGGAAGTTTACACCTAAGTGCTTGTATAATAAAATCCTTAGTAGATAGAACATCCAGCCACTCATTCTTACTACTTTTATAACTCATTGGAATGTCTTCATAAGAAAAACTTGAGCTGTTAAGACGCATGTCAAAAACACAAAGTGATAACATTTGGCCACTGTGGTGGCGTTGAAGAATAAAGCCAACCTGGGTTTGATTAGTGGCTTGAACAACTGACAGAGTGACAGGGAGGGCTGGAAGATGTCATACTTGGGGAGAATGGTCCTGCAGGTGCCTCTGACTATCCCTAGTGGAGACTGGAGGTTATCAGGGGACATATCCAAAAAGGGGGAGATACGGTGCGAGCATGTCTGAGCTGCTGCCGAGTCTGGGCAAAATGTCTCATGTCCTCATAGCATGCCTGCTGCAGTCTGAACCACCAGAACTGCAGGGGAAGGAAGAAGGAGAGTAGGTCATAGGTCATCCCCCCAGATAGATTCCAGCTCAAATTCAGGCATTGAATTGGGGGTGGATTGCAATGCCAGTAGACCCAACAAAGGACATGAACACTGGGACAGCTGTTAATAATTTATGGTCCTCTAAAAGATTTTTTTTTTTTAAATTGAGTCCAAGGGATCTTGGTGATTAGTGATATCACTGTTCTGTCACTAGCACCTTCAATCACACAAGTTTTAATACAAAATATTTTAAGTAATATAATTTTAACAAAATGTCTATCTTTAAAAGTAATGCATATATTAGAATATTTTACGGTTTTATTATAAGTTGTTGTTGTTTTAAGGAACTCCGGTCCGCTAATGATTGGCAGTAGATTGATGAACGCCGAGGTGCCAGCTCGATGTTCAACCTTCAACGAAGACACACCCATTTATGCATGTCTTTCGAACGCCCACCCAACCGCAGGTAGGACATGCAGACTCCATATATTGGGCACTCCCCGCACTCCAGCCGAGAATCGAACGGGAGAACCTCTTGCTATGAGGCAACAATGCTACCGCAGCACCACCGCGGATCCTACGGTCACTCTTCATGGAACACACCAACCCTATGTACAAAACTGGGGGGGAGTTGATGCAGACTGACTGACTGAATTAAGACTATTACTTATTATAATAATAATAATAATACGGTTTTTATTATATAATAGTCTTAATTCAGTCAGTCTGCATCAACCCCCCTCGGTTTTGTACATGGGGTTGGTATGTTCCATGAAGAGTGACAAATCACCTAGAGCCAATGTGCGTATTGCTGGGTGGTTTATAATTTAAAGCAAGTTTTTGGATATCTACAGTTCCAGCTATAATTAAATGGTTAATTTTGCCAGCTGTAGTAGCATAGAAAGGAAAAGCCCTGACTGTTGGCCAGGTGACCTGATTAGCAGCTATGGTTCCTGCTGTAGCTTACAAGTGAGGATGTGTGTGCACTTCTTAAATCCCTCCGAGGAGAGATGGCAGTAAAGATGCACAGTCTTGGAGTGCGTGGTTTTCCAAGCCACCACCTGATAATAGCCTTCAAATGGGGGTGGGTGGCAGCATGTATCTGCATAGAAAAGGCATGTGGGCCTCCAAGGTGACGCAGCTTGCACATCCCCCTGCCTGGAGAGTGAGGTTAAGCCGTTACAAATGCTCTCATTGTTCTGATGCTGACAAGGGCATAAAATCACCTTCTGGCAGTGCAAATGGCAGGCCCTTCCATTCAGGTCTCGCCCTGATGCCAGGTGAAATTACTCGATAAGAGAGTGAATGGACCATGTCTATTTGGGGAGAGGCCGGGGGAGGTCTTGATGTTTTCCCTAACTGACTATTATTTTAAATCGTAAACTGGTTATAGAACTGAAATTCTTCATTAATGAATCAGTAGCTCCAACAAAGTCATTAATATAAGTGATACCTATTAGGTTATTGGCACATAAAATCTATTTTTGCTATTGTCTGAAGTTCTTTATTATGCAAATAAGAGCTAATGGAATGTGCCAGTGGTTCAGTTGCATTTTTTGTCTTCCTTTACTGTTTGCCATGGCATAATTTTTGTGCCTTTTGGTTACAGTAATTCTTTGGGACAAAAAAGGGCACGTGTTGACATGAGTGAAAATAATTTTTAAATGATTCGATTGCAGGAAAAGAATAATACTAATCTAGTGATTCAAATTTGATTTTTTTCCTGTGTCCAGAGTGATAGTAATGAACCTTAAGTACTGATTGATTTGCAAACAGGCCAGGTAATGTAGTTTTCTTAGTATTATCTTGTGCTTGTAAAAAATACCTTTTATGGTCAAGTTTAAATTATGAGTAGTAAACTTCTGTCTGTTAAGATGGACATTCATTTGTGGTCTGCAGTAAGAAGGAAAATTTCTCTGAGAGTTGGTCAGAATGATTTTTCCTACTTTGGAGTTATGGGTCATTAATGTGTAATGTACATAAAATTTAATTGTATGATTTTTAAGAATTTTACATTTAAGTATTAATTGTCTAACTTGTTAGGTAGAAATGACTTCAGCAGTTAAGCTATAAGTACCCGAGAATGGTGGACCTGAGAAAGGAAGCAATGTAAGGGGTAAGTGTGAGAAAAAGGAACAAGTCAAACTTTCTAAAGAGGCCACTGAAGTTTCTTGTAACGTGGTCAGTCTCTTTTTTGTGTGTGTGTGTGTGTGTGTGTGTGTGTGTGTGTGTGTGTGTGTGTGTGTGTGTGTGTGTGTGTGTGTGTGTGTGTGTGCATATACATGCGCGTACACACACGTATGTATGTGTGTGTGTGTGTGTGTGTGTGAGCATGTTTTGGTCAACATTTGCTTTTGACATGCAAAATTCGCACCACAGTGCGTTTAACACAAACATGTTGAGCTGCTGTTAAGCTTGCACTACAACCTGGGCACATGCAAAACTGAAAGTAAAAAAAAACATTCAAAGTACACTGTATTTTGTAGGGGGCAAGTCCCCCTGTGTCGTTCCCCCCCAGATTTAAATATACTAACTCTGAGATCGCACAAAATTATGGAAAGGGAATATTCCCAAATGCAGAGAGTTGTGCAAAAGCAGTTGAGTAAACAGATGTCAACCAAAGTGTGTGTGTGTGTGTGTGTGTGTGTGTGTGTGTGTGTGTGTGTGTGTGTGTGTGTAAAACACAACCCAGTATTTGATGATAAAGAATTTACTAAGGCTTTCCTCCTCAAAACAAACCCGGGGGTTTGCCCTTCAGCTTTTTAAAAATCAAATGAGCAGCTTTCATTAATTCATTTAAATGTAAAATTAAATGTCCCTTTCAAAACAAATATAGCACTAAACATCTGCTGAAAATTTATAATATTTCTGGTAAAATTAATGCATCTACTTCATTACATTTCATTTACAGAGTATAATGTAAAGAATGGGTAATGTACACAGTCAAACGTCTCCATCTGCTGGGCAAAAAATACCAATACAACCAGGCTTTTTTATATTTAAAAACTGCACATAAATGCATTATAACTCTTCATTTATTATTCCTGGTTTAAATGAGGATCCTAAATATCTAATCTTTTTTTTATCCAGAATTTTGCCTGGAATAGTTGGATTTCAGTACCAATAAAAGAAAAAAATATGCAGTGGTATGTTTTTCATGTGTTTACATCTCAGGGATATCGGATGTAATTTTAATGTCAGACTCTGTTTCCAGGACAGTGAAGTTTAACCCACATAAAATGATCCACAGCTGCATACTGCCATGTAGACCACCCACCCAGTTAAGTACCCAAATGTCGAATTTCAAATGTTTTGTTGCTTTTTGCTAAGTTTTTTGTTTTACATACCTATTTACAGTAACTACAACTACCAATAGGTGAACATCCAGTATAATGATATAGTTAGGGTAAGCATTTTGGTTACACCTCTTATAATTAGGTAAATATTGACACACGATAGAACCCAAAACTGCATCTTTCCCCCATACAGTTGCCAAGAAAAAGCTTTGATTAGCTAATAAGTGTGAATGTTTTTGAATGGTTCTTTTGATGCAGAAATTATTTGTGGCATAGGTAGTAACTGATATGGTTGTAGATCTATTTTTACTGGTCATACTCATTTGAGAGGCGAAAGTAGCTGCCTTAGAAATGTCAAGGGCTGCTGTTTTAGCCTGTTCAATAGAACCTATGTCTTAACCTCTGTTACAGAAACGTTCTTCCAGTAGATGTCTCCTTAAATTCTGTCTCCTTAAATTCTGTTTGGATGCTGCAAATTCTGCTAGCCCTTCAGAACTTTGATTTTGGGATGTTGTCTCATATGGTAACTACTACAGGAGATTTTTATTAAATGTTTTTGGGTAAATTCTTTCATGGAGAAAGTTTGCGTGTAATGTACCAGCATCCAGAGTACACATATGGTTAGAATTATTGAGGTGTATATCAGTAATATTCAAAACATCCAGTGAAATCCTTGAGTCTGGCTGGTACAAAATTAAGTAAAGGCTTTCGACTCTTCGGATAGATCGGAATAGAGGTTCTGTTACCATATCCTATACCAGGGATACCAGTGGTCTCAGGCAGAGGCTGATTAACTGAACTCTATTCTGAATTTTTTTTTTGGAAAAGTGACTAAAACTTTAAATTGAGGTAAAGTATACAACACCATAAACTGACATAAGTGTTGGGGTGGTACCTGAATATTCCAAAAATTCATCTGTCTGTTTTTTGTTGCATCAACACATGGGTAATGATAGACCCTGTGGTCTGATAAATGGGAATAGGCCTCAGTGGTACAGTCAGATGTTGACCATACCACCACTGCGCCACTTTTGTCTGCACTTGTGATAACAAAGTCTCCCCTTAAGGCCAAACCAAACTTAATGGCTCATGTTCCTGGGGACTTGGGCTTTCTGTAATTCTGTTTTGCATGCAAGTCATGTAATATAGATTACTCAAAGGTTTTGATCACTGAATGGTAGGTTTTAATGTTTCTGAACTTAAATTCTCCAGTCGACAAATGATCAGTCATCAGGTACAAATACTGAAATCTTCAGTGGATCCATTAATGAATAATTTCATATCTTTCTAAAAATATCAGTGCTCCTTTAAAATCAGGTGAGGAGGGAGAAAACATAGTAATAAAAATGCTGGAAATGTTTTATCCAGTCCTGAAATTAAAGAATCCATCATTTTGAATTTAGTGAATATGAATCTAAGGGCGAATTATCATAGTTCTCTGTGCATACATTACTTTCAGCATTGTTCTGACATATCATCTCAGAACTGAGAAAAGAGTTTAATTAGTTGCCCCTAAAAATAAGATCAAACGTAGAAGCAGGGACGTACTGTTTTAGATTGGTTATACTTGAGCAATAGGAAAATCTTACACTGGTTTTTTTCTGAGGTCTTTAAAAAAACAAGATCTTTCCCTAAAGTTTGGAAGATAAAATTAGTGATTCTAATTGGGGGGGCAGTATTAATTCCACTGATTTAGCAGTAGTCCTACACGATTGACATGCATTGTTGGTAAATGTTTTGAGAGACTGATGTTACAATTAATGTCACAGATATAAAACACTGGTTTAGACTTTTTTTTTACCAGCTTGGCTTTTGTGAGGGAAGGTCATGCTTGTCATATTTGATGAACTTTTATCTATTGTGTATGGGAAGTTGTTGATAAATGGATGCAATTTATTTGGGCTTTAAAAAAATTTGGCTCAGTCCCATATAGTGAAATTTTCATAGCAATGTATGCAGATAATATTAACGGGACTATTAATAATTAGGGAGATTACTATTGAGAAGCAAACTGGTTAACAAGTAAAAATTGAGGAAATTACACCCAAGAATACACTGTTTTTGGTAGGAGTATGACAAGGGTCCATGTCTGGACCTGTACTAATTGATTTTTCCGCATAATAAGGGTATTTGAACTACAAAACCTGCAGACAACACTAAAATTTGGGCTATAGAGAGCCCTGTTTATGACCAAGAAAGATTGCAACACTATGTTGATAAACGTGGTAAAGATATTGTGCAGTAGCCTGGGTCAATAAACTCTTCACAGTATTGTTGATTTGGAAAGAATTTATCCTTATTTACCTTTAGAATATCTTAAACATCTAAGTTACGAGAACAGACTGGCAAATCTGTTGTATTCAATTACTTATAAACTAATGGTTTGGGCCCTATTGTTTATGTACACATGTGCAAGCAATGTTGTCCTGGCATCAGCAGTTGGTACAGAATTTAGATTACACTCTTTGGGAATTAGAAGTAACTGTTAGTGAAATAGCCCTGTCTACTATGCTGTTTTGGGGGAAAATAATTCCGTGGAAGAACTCATAGCTTTGCAGTGGCTTTCCACTGGGTATTATAGCAATAACCCACGCCTGGGTGTGGGTAATGCTGGATTTACTCACGGTTGGTGTGGTTTGATCATGAGGGCAAAGCCTGAGTGGCCAAACAAAGACAACCGTGGGTAAATCCAGCATTACCCACACCCAGAAGTGGGTTATTGCTATTATACAATGACATTATTTAGGAAAAAAAATAATTACTTTTCTTAAATAATGGCATTGTATAATGCTTCCTTGCTGCCCTTCCACAGCTGTCTGGTGTTCTGCGGCAGTTTTGATGTACTGCGCATGCGTATGCTTACGCAGTACATCAGAGCTGTGGGCGGAAGCAACGGAGAAAGCAAGATCTCTGTTGCTTTCTACAAACTGTCTCGCTATGTTAAAGGAGTTTAACATAGCGAGACAGCTTTAAAAAAAGCAACGGAGATAAGAAGATCTCGGTTACTTTTTTTAACGCTGTCTCGCTATGTTAAACTCATTTAACATAGCGAGACAGTGTGTAAAAAGCAACGGAGATCTTGCGTTCTCCGTTGCTGTAAAAGAGTTATACTAATGGAAAAAGGTCCGGTCAGTATAAGTCTGATTTACAGCGTGCATGTTTTGGAATATTAATGGGGGGTTGTTGTGTCCTCTTCATTTAATGCAGGCATTTATATTAATTTGATTCCTGGTAAACTCAAGTGAAGTCTTCTTAAGGCCCTGAGTTTGGAGTACTGAATAAGTTTAAGGATTAATTTTTAAAGCATGTTATACATCCAGGAGTAAGGCACTTAGGATTATTTAGAATAATAAGACAAGGCAGCCATCAGTATTCTGCCCTTTGTACAAATCTATATAGTAATGCCTGTTCTTGAATGCAATTGGTATTTTGTCAATTAAAGTTAGGAGATCTGCAGAATACCAAGATTGTTCAGAGGAAATTTACTAAAAGGCTAAGGTTTCAAATATCAGGCATACAGTGAAAGAGTACAAAAATTAGCTATTCAATTAGTTATTCAGTTTACAGTATAGATTCCTGGGTAGAAGTTGCATTTAAGTCAGTGGGTTGTGTAGGAATAAGATAGGCTTCAGTCTTTAATTAAAAACTGAATTGCGTTACATGACACCTAGAGGTTAACCTTTTATAAATGGATAAAATGACCAATTTATGTGAGCGTGGCGACATCACTTAGTATTTGTAAACTAATATTGGACTATATATAGAAATCAAAGTACATGAATGGATTAAAGGCTTTTGCATTCATAGATGACCTTATGGCATTAATGCAGAATGGTAGTCTATGAAACTATGTTACTAAGGCTTATTTTGTTATAGCTTTAGTTAATAAATTTCTGGAAGTGCAGCCATTGACTGGTACTTCTGTAGTGGTTACATGGTCTGCCCTGTGTACATTTGCAAAGCAGTGTAAACTGGGATTTGATGTATTTCCCATCCGTTCCTTATGGGTCTCTGATTCAGTCTCTGATGCAACCTAGCGACTTTTTCTTAGACTTGGGATCCATAATTCAGGCTCCCCCCTTACTCATAACCCCCTACTATCCACAACATTACATCGGATCTCATTTGGCACTCGGTCACCAGCACAGGCTCTTTCAGCTAAGTACTTCAGTTTACTCTAGCTTTTTTTAGTCTGTTTAGTGCATTTATTCTGATTATGACCTTTGTTTTATCTATGTATTTCTTATTCCCCTTAACACACACACACACAAAAAAGACAACTGCTTTCTTAAGGCCTCTCGTGCCCTAAATGTGTACTTTTCTTACTAGTTTGTTACTGGTATTTTCTTGTGATTATTATTATTGGTAGCCCTGTTCTGCATTTTGGGTATTCTGCTCTAACATTGTTAGTAGGTTTTCTACCTTGAGTTTCTTGTTGTCTCATGTGACTGAATTCTTTTATGTCTGATAAACTGGGTTCAAAAATGTGTAGCATGTGGCCACAAAATGCCTAATTTGGATTATCATCCTAAATGTGTTTCTGTTTTAGAAGCTTCTCATTTGGAAGAGTGTCCTGTTTTGTACAGCTTTTGGGCACTGTACACTTGGTGAGAGCCAAAGCAAGCTAGTTCTGAAGGGTCCCCTCCCCCAGGAAAATCTTCACTTCTGAAGTATCCCCTTCTGGGAAGAAGCCCTCTGACAAGCACATGGGGGACAAGAGTGATGGGCCCCAGGAGAAGGACAAAGAGGCAAGGAAGTAATCCCCTGAATGCACTCCTTCAGCTTTAATCCCCTGAATGCACTCCTTCAGCTTTAACTTCTACTCTCACAGCTAATATTCCCATGCTCTTGAATCTGACATCTGTATAATGCCCTTCTGTTCTCATGTTGCAGTATTCATAACAGTAGGGAGGTTGTTGCCTGCAGCACCAGACATCTGGCCAGTATACCAAAGTCTTTGGATAAAGGGATACGTGTGAAGTTGCATGTCAGAGCCATAAACCTATGTCAGCTATATATGTGACGTCTGCACGTTCCCAACTCAGAACTTTTCTGCCCCAGTGATCTACAGACATCTGATCACCAGCTTGTGGAATCTGGTTGTTTGCCTTCGGCTGTCTGCATTCAAGCCAAGTACTCTTTTGGGATTTTTGATTATATCTTTTTTCCTTGTATTCCAGACATACATTTCAGCTAGGAGGGAAAAATGTGCTTGTGGAAGACGGATTACAGGGACATGCGCAACAAGTGTTTGTTTTGCTTTAGGGGCAGACCATGACTACAAGTCTTGTGACATCTGCCAGTCCTTTGTTCCCAAAACTTTGCGAAGCTGTCTGCTTTAAATTTATACTTAAAAAATCAAAGACTACGTTTGGTGTCGGGTATGGAGGGCGGGGTAGGTACCTCCAAATAGCCGCCTTGTAAGAAGGCAAAAAAAGTTGGGCTCAGCGCCCATGCTGCACCTCAGGAGTCCGGTAAGACTCATGAGGCAGATGAAAGCCCAGGGTCCTTATCTGGCATCTGCTTTACCGCTGGAACCTGTAACTGTGGTGGAAGACGGTTATTCAACAGTCAGGCCCTGATGGTGAGAGGGAACCATTGTTTGTGACTTGTGAGGGGCCTACTGCCACCTTACCATCCACCCCGATGTCTGTTCCCAAACCGACTACTTCTGCTGTTTCTTTTAAAAAAGAAACAAAAAGAAAAGCACAGAACTATAGATTCTACACCAGGATGGGAAGCCTTTTCACAGAAGTTGTTCAGAGACATCCAGACCTTTCAGTCTCAGGTGCCCCAGCCATTTTAACCCCTTGTGCAGCTCCTGGTAGACTCTGAAGGGAAAAAAACTCTTCCTCAGATGATTCCCTGACTTATTGTTCCCATATTGAGTCCCCCACGGACTTTGCTACCCATAAAGAAGAGGACGACTCTGATTTCTCCTGGGGAAGAATTTTCTTTTGGAGATGCTGTGAAGATTGGGTAGAGATGGGTGAAGGCTGCCTGCCTAGCCAAATAGAATTTGATACATAATTCTGGCATTTGTAAATATAAATGTAAAATATAGGCTTGTTTCTTAAATGAGAGAAAATACTGTAAAATGTTGTACTTCAACATTGTAGCAACATTGCCATCTGCTGTAAGGAAAACTAAGTCAAGCATTTCAAGTCTTTCTTTTGAAGTTAAAATTATTTCAAATCTATCCTTTGATCTATAGAGCTTGGAGGCAGCCTGTCTGGGCTAGCACATTCATTCTATTGTTTTAACTTAAGGAATAATT
The DNA here is from genome assembly GCF_019279795.1 of Protopterus annectens. Classification (NCBI taxonomy): domain Eukaryota; kingdom Metazoa; phylum Chordata; order Ceratodontiformes; family Protopteridae; genus Protopterus; species Protopterus annectens. The sequence continues at coordinate 1,558,021,967 of NC_056735.1, forward strand.
GCTAGAGTGTACATGTGAAATGTATTTTATTGTTGCAGCTTCCTGAGCAGGTGTTAGCTTGCTAAATAATGTAGCCTGTTGGCCTGGGAACCCCAGGTTTAAGTGTCAGAATGGTGTAATGTGTATACTGGGAAAACCAAAGTGTCAAAATGATGTAATCTGGGAAGGCCCAGCAGAAATATTTGTTAGTGATTTTAAAAACTGTTGCTGAGAGAGAGACTGTAAGCATTTTTGTCTGACTATCCAACTTAGCACTGCCTTGTGCTCCATATGTGTAAGTTACTTTAGAAGTATGTTTTCTTGTAGCAATAGCTAGGAATTAAAAAAGACTAGACTGTGTTTTTCTGTTATGTCAGAACTGTACTACTGAATTATTTTAAGTTTCTGTGTGATCTCTGAACTCTTGAATAGCACTGTGGTATAGTAGTTTTGCATTGTGGTTTTAATTATTTATTAAATATTTTAAAACCTTTCAACTGTGGCTGGTTTATGTAGAGATAATTTAAGCTCGGGAGTACACTGCATATTTATAGAGTTTACTGTCTAAGCCACTCCAAATAAGCCTCAAGACTGTTTAGTCTCACTTACTATTGGATAATAATATTGCACAGTAATAATTGGACACCCTTTTATAAGGGCCTTTGGGTAGCTGATAATTATTAGCTGGTGGTGGCAGTAATTACTACCGTATAGTCTGGGTATAGGAGCACAGCTGGAGAATTTGTGTCAGCCTTTCCCAGGAGTGTCTGTGAAGTTGTATAAATACTTATCTCAAAGTGTGTCTGTGTGTCAGCTACTTGGGCAGGGACATGATGCACTGGTTGGACAGAGAGGGTACTGGAGGTTAGCTTGCCTGCTAGGCTGAGATCTGGACCCTATAGCTGTGCCTGTGGGGAAACCTATTGGGGACTTGGGGAGTAAGGGAGCGACCAGCCCCAGACTGACACTGATATCGGTGTGCTCTTAAAGGAAATTGCACTTTACTGTGTATTTGTTATCCTTTCTTCCTATATAGGGTGGCGCAGTGGTGCAGCGGTTAATGCTGTCACCTCACAGCAAGAGGTTCTCTGGTTCTTTTCTCAGCTGGGGTGCCTTCTGTGCGAGTTTGCATGTTCTCCTTGCGTTTGCGTGGGTTTCCTCCGGGTACTCCGGTTTCCTCCCACATTCTAAAGACATGCTTCTGGAGCCTTTCTCCCCGGGCCTCCACTGAAAACAGGATCTGTGGGACCTAGTTGGACTTTCCCGGTCAACAAATGTTAAATAAAAATATCTGGTGTTAGTGGTGAGGATTGAGACTCCTTGATTGCTGGGCCAGGGCACGGGCGTCACAGATACCATCACCTTAATGAGACAGCATTTTAAATGGGAGGTTTCTGATGTGTCTGAGACAAAAAAGAGGCATTTTGAACTCCTCCAGCTGTTCCCCATTTGCTTCCAGCTTTCCAGGATGCCTTTCAGGCTGCCTCTCAGAACCCAGTCTGTCAGCCTCCAGCTTCTAAACGACCTGATTTTACGAGGTTCCCCAACAGACAATTCCTGTTCAAGAATCCTCCTGCAGTTATTGCTATTTCAGCGACAAATCCTCCAGACAGTTACTCTGTACTTTGCTCCCAACTGATAAAGATAGCAATTTCATGGACAGACTGAGGAAGAAAATAAACACTTCTTCCACCCTGACCATTGGAGCTATTAATTGTCAAACCCAAATGGCTAAGTTTGACCTAGATTATTGTCTAAGGGTTATTGACCTAATGTCTGATGTAGCAGATTCCCCTACCAAGTCTCAGCAAACTACCCTGCTCTCTTTTGTCTCTTGGGTGACCAGGTATTCAATCAAGTGCAGCTACGATGCTGTGGAAGCATCGTCCAAGTCTGCAGCATCTGGCTCTGTCCTCAGGAAGTATTCCTGGTTGAGACTCTTGCCTCTACCCTTGGATATACAGGCCAAATTACTTGATGCATCTCTGGGTAATAAATCCCTTTTTGGCACTGCTTCAGCTGAGCTCCTTAAATCCCTCCAAGAAAAGGGCAGAGATCTGCAAAATTTTAAACATTTGCTTGTCTCTCCTATTCCTAGATACCACAGGAACTACCCACAAAAGACCAGTTTTTTTAAGGAGGCAATCCTACCACTCTTCTGCAGCCCAATCTAAGGGACGGGAGACACCCCTGGGAAGCAAACCACTCCTAGACCCTCCACCACCTCAAACCCTACTTCCTTCCAGAGACCTGATTCAGGCAGAGGTCCTCCACTGTGACTCAAATTCCTTACCCAGATCCATCCCCCCTGCCCCTCTGTCTAGCCCTTTCCCTACCCTCCTGGCAGAAAATCACTTCAGAGAATCGAGTCCTTTCTGTCATAAAAAATTGGTTACTTCATGACTTGGTGGGCAGTTCCCCTTCCAGGGAACCCCTCAACTTCCATCAAATCAGCTCCACCTTTTTCCTGCAATTCTGGATCAGCTCCTATCTCTCGCCACGATAGAGCATGTCCCTCAGGATCAGACAGCCAAGGGTTTTTATTCAGGAATGTTTCTGGTCCCAAGAAAAGATGGTCCTTGGAGACCAATTCTCGACCTTGTCCCTACTCAATCTATATCTCAAGGTGCCTACCTTCAAGATGCTCACTTTACGGCATTTCTTACCTCTTATCCCTCACCAAGCCTTTGACATCCCTGGGTGTGAAGGATGCTTACCTTTACATCCCCTTTCACCCCAGCTACAGAAATACCTGCATTTCTCAGTGGGTTCTTCACATTTCAGTTTTCTGCATTGCTATTTGAGCTCTCTTCTACGCCAAGAGTATTCACAAAGTTGTCTAGCCCCAGTTATTGCCCATTGCAGAATGCAGGGCATACAGATTTACCTCTGCCTAGATGACCTCCTAATCTTGCACCAGGACTATCACTCCCTGTCCCATCACTTAGACGTGATGGGCAGGAATCTTGGAGGACCTAGGTTTCACAGTGAGTCTACAAAAATCCCAAATAACACCAAGTCAGGACTTGGTGGTCCGTGGGTGCATAAAAACAATTGAAAAAGAGCAATGGCAAGATCTCAGTCCAGAAAGGTACATTTAATTCACGTAAATCCACTTAAGCGCTTTTCGTCAGCGCATTACGCTGACTTCTTCAGAAATTGTTAAAATCAATTAACCAGCTGGTCTTTATATAAACAAACAATTAAAACCTCCTGAACACGTGGCTAAGAAAGCCAATCCATTACTAATACTAAAATTTTTAAAGAAACAAAACTGAAAATTCTTGAGACAGGGAAACACACAACTAACATTCAAGGAATTACAATATAGTGAAAATTAAATTACCCCAATCAATTTATTTTTTACGTGAATTAAATGTACCTTTTTGGACTGAGATCTTGCCATTGCTAGTTTTCAATTGCTTTTCTGTTTTTTGTTTATGTATATTGCTTCTTTGTCTTTGGGTGCATGATAAGGACAGACATGTCAGCCTTTATCCCCCTGCCAGAAGGTGGAAACCCTCACCCACTACTTCCAAACTCTCCTTCCTCCCCCAGGCTTCTCAGCCAGGGAATTTCTTAGGGTCTTGGGCCACATGGCCTCCTTGATTCTCATGCTTTCTTTGGCCAGGTTGCATATGAGGAAAATTCAGTGGGTCTTGAGGAATTTGTGGAGCCAACACACACATCCTCTGTATGTTAAACTCCCTCTTCTCCCATGCCTAAAAAAGGAACTGTCATGGTGGGTCTCCAACATTACCCTCAATCAAGGGGTACCCCTGCAGACCCCCCCCACACACACACACACACCACCTCTACATAGATGCATCAGATCTAGGTTGGGGAGCGATCCTGCACAGCAACAACAGACGGAACAAAGTTAAGGGAGAAATGGTCCACCCAGAGAAAAAGGGGCCACATCAACATAAAGGAACTGAGGGCCCTTCTCTTGGCACTGCAGGCCTTCCAAGAGATCCTGCTGCCAGGCATCTTGAAGGTAATCACAGACAATATGACTGTTCTGTGGTGTGTCAACAAGCAGGGGAGGGACAAGGTCTTATCCACTTGGGACCAAATCTGAATTGCCAAGGTGCAAAGTGGTAAACCTTCACATTCACCTGCAAGCTGTATACATTCCCTCAGCAGAGAATGTGATGGCAGATGCCTTCCACAGAACCTTGGCACCCTCTCACGAATGGATGCTTCACAGGGAAGTGTTTTTGGATGTTATTCACAGGTGGAGTATTCCACAGGCAGATCTGTTTGCCTTCTCCCAGAACAGACAGATGCCTCTCTCTCTCTCGCATGAGAATTCCGCATCCACAAGCTGGGAAGATGGAGGCCTTCTCTCTTTCATGGGAGGGGATGTTCCTGTATGTCTCCCCCCTTCACACTGATTCAGAAATTCATTCTGAAGATTCAAGGGACAAGCCAAAAGTCCTGCTGGTGACTCCCTTTTGGCCAAGGCAGCATTAGTTTCCCCTACTATTTCTATTAGCCAAGGGCACACACCACAGGTTACCTCACCGATTCGACCTTCTCACACAAGACAGGGGATCCCTCATATACCCACAGGTGCTCGATCTCAAACTGACCTTATGGGTGATAGAATTTGGATCCCCTTTAGACACCTGTATGTATTCAGAGGACATGCTCCATGTCCTGCAGGAGGCCAGAAAACCTAGTACCAGGAGAAATTACTTATCTGAATGGAAAAGATTCTCCAGGTGGTGTCTCAGGAACAAACTGGATTAATTACTTGCTCCAGTACCTTTGGTCCTTTATTTGTGTGAGCTGCTAAATTCTGGACTGACATATTCTTCTGTAAAAGTGCATTTATCATCCATCTCTGCTTGTCTCCCTTTAGTACCCCCGTTGGCATCCAGGCTACATGTAAAACATTTTTTAAAAGGGGTGCTCCATATCGGACCTCCTCATAAGCCTGTTCCTCCATCCTGGGACCTTAATTTTGTGTTGGAAAAACTCACATTACCTCCCTTTGAACCAGCCCATTCAGCATCTTTTAAGTTATGTACTTGGAAAACAGTTTTGCTGATGGCCCTTACTTCTGCCAGGAGAGTCTCCAAAGTCCAAGCCCTTATGTCCACTCCTCCATACCTTATCTTCCACAGAGATAGGGCCTCCCTCAGAACCATTCCTTCCTTCATGCCTAAGGTGGTTAATGAGCTCTTCTTGAATCAGACCATTAATCTACCTGTTTTTTCCCTCAGCCTCTGAACCCTTCAGAAAGGACTTTGCATTTCCTGGATGTTCATAGACAACTGAGGTATTATCTGGACAAGACCAAGTCCGCTAGAAAGTCTGACCAGCTTTTTGTCTCTTTTCACCCTAGAGCCCGGGGCATGGCAGTATCAAAACAGGCCATTGCCTCATGGATTTCTAAGGCAATCTCATTTTGCTATTCCTTTCATGGAAAAGAATTGAATTCCAATGAGCCCATTCTACCAGAGCAGGTTTTTCAGGGGCATTGACTATGCTTCCATTCTGGAAGCAGTCACCTGGTCTTCTGTACGTACTTCACCAAATATTACAAGTTAGACTTCATTTCTAGAGCAAGGGCTGGGTTTGCCACATCAGTTTTGCAGGGTCTCATCGACTCTGCTTCCCAACCTGGCTACCTAAAGCTGTGGTACTCTCCCTACTGTTATGAATACTGCAACATGAGAATAAAAGGACATAGAATAGTTGTAAGAACTTACATAACCGTAGATGTTCATCATGTTTCACTGTTGCAGTCATTACAATTGGGTTATCCTGCTGGCAGGCTACCTGCAGTCGGCCCGAGTTCCAAAGTCTAGGTCCGGCGTCAGTTGCTGTCGCCTCCTCCCTGACGTCAGTGCACAAGGGGTATAAAAGATGCAGCCGACGCCATTTGTTGCAGTATTCAATCCCCCCTCCTACCCCCTTCTTAAGTGTTGGTTTTCTTTTGTTTTTCCTTCCTTAAAAGGGTATTACAGCTGCCATTTAGTTCTACAGCTTAAATACTACCTTGATTTTGTGAGTCTGGAAAGCTTTTTCCTTCTAGCCTCCCAGGAGTATTGCGGTATGCGGCAGTCAGTTCGGTATACTGGCCTGATGTCTGGGGCTGCAGGTAGCAACATCCCTACTGTTATGAATGCTGCAACTTGGAAGAGAAAGACATCTATGGTTATGGTAAGTTTTTACACGACTATTCTTTCCACAACTCCTCTTCAAAAGGAGTAGAGGATTACTGCAGAATCGGTCTCTCCTAGACTGCATTCTCCTTTTTTCATGAGACACCCATACGCTAGACTTCATTATCTCTGGTAAACCTAAAGGAAGATATTGAGAGATGAGAAAATTCCTCGGGACTCAAGTTCAGTTGGGAGTTCTCATAGCTCCAGCTCCCATCAAACCTACAAGCTTTGCACCTTTTTTTTTTTGCCTATGGCTACTCCTACTGTGACCCAATCTTCAAGTTTGGGCAACTTGTATCTGAGATTTCCAGGATTGTCCATGCGTGGTCAGAGTTGTGGTCATCTTCAACTTGGGCATCTTCTCCAATCCAGCCAGCTCAGATTTATTCAGAGCTGGATGGATCTTGGAGCCAAAGCTTTAGTGCAGAGTCTAGGGGGAGGGGTTCAGTTCCAAAGTTGTCAGAACCATCCCTGCCCCTTGGAGCTTGGGTATTAGATAGCTCTGCTCTGGCTTCTGTCTTGGAGTGGGGTCGGGAAGGTACCCCTGGTGGTTCATTCTAGGATGGTAGCCTCTGCTTCTACTGGGAGTGATTTTTGGCTATCCTTCAACCTCTTCTTTTGATGCAGTTGAGAGAGCTCTCTCTTTCTAAGGCTCGAGATCTGGTATCTGTACCCCCATCAGTTCCACCCACTCCTCAGCTGATAGCCCTGGGTCCTTATCCTGCGCAATCTATTGTATCAGGACAGCCAGTTCATACTAGCCTCAAGACTGTCCTCATTCAGAACACCTCTCAGACTTCAGAGTCTTTTCTGGAACACCCCCCCACCCCATTTTGGAAACTTCTCGGAAGCTAAAGTGTAAGAGCAGGCACATCTACTCCCTGCTCAAGTTCTTGACAGAAGGCAGAGATTTTGATGAATGAAGTCTCATACGGGGAAAATTCTTGAACTTTTGAGACATGGAGATTGATTGGAATCTGTTTTTCCTTTTGGTACTGGCTCAACTATTTCCTGAGTGGTTCCCCCTGCAGATGGGGTGGTAAGCTGCATAACTTCTTCTTTGATCCCCTGTTCTCAGCTGCTGCTAACCTCGCATGTGTACTACTAAAATGAATTCACATTTGATTTTCTACATTGCTAATATTTTCATATTGTATCAACCATCAGTGGGATTATCCACCACCTGTGGTTATTCTGTTTGTGAATTTATTCTGTTTTCTTCTTTTTTGACTCTTCACCTGGGCTGTGCCTGACAGTGTTCTATAATCAGTGGACTGGCTACCCCAGTAAACAAACTAAATTGTTCTGTTACTGTTGTCAAATGTTTGCCTTCCCTCCACAAAACTATATTGATCATATCCGTTAATTTTGGCAACATGTTTGCCACTTTCATAGCTAGTTTATACACTCGTACTTCAATAAAATATTGAGATGGATCTATATGAAGCTGGCTCTTGGAGGGCTTTTACCCTCTTTAAGTAATACAACCACTACATCTTTCTTCCACAATGCTGGTACCACAGTTTTGGTACCCCCCCCCCTTTTATTTTTTACAATGCTGTTAAAAGCTTACAAATCTTTATACCTTTCTTTCTTTCTTCCAAACTTCCACATGAGTATCATCTGTCCCTGGAGGCTTTCCTGTTGATTATGCATCACCATTTTTATCTCATCTCTTCTTATCTTTGCTATTAATCGTTGAGCTGCCTCTGGCTTTAGCCTTGGCACAATTAAAACTTAAAAAATATTTCCATTTGCGCCTTATCTTGATTCCCACGGCTGTTTTTGTACAAAATTTCATACATTTTTTTTAAGGGTTTTATAGGATCAGTGATTATTTTTTTTTGTTATACAAGTTGGGCAGCAGCCCTTTCTACTTTCTGTTGCACAAGTCATTGTGCTAAAAGATTTGTTTGTAGAGTTATCAAATAGTTGCTGAACAGTAACCTTTCTAAGCTCATTCATATAATCCAAATAGTGCCTTATTTTCTTTATAGCACTTTGCATGTGCTCCTCATCATTCCCCTTATTCTATAATCGTTAACTCTTCTTAATTCCTTTTATTTTCCCCCATGTCTTTCTGTCTTATTTGCCGTTTTCAAACTTCATTTTTCAGTTTACCTCACTTGATTGCTTCCCCTTCTGAACAAATTTCTATTTTCCCTAATAACACTTGGTTTGATTTTTCCAGTATATATTCTTTGTGGGAAAGTGCCAGTGTCTTTTATTTTATTCATTACCCTGCATATTTCTTTGCTTTAATTGATGCATAATCAGAAATAGTTATTGGGTGCGTGTTGAAGCTTTCAATTAAATACACATGTTCTATAAATTATTTCTTTGCAGACTAGCCTCATCATTGTACCTTGGGGAATAAGTAAAGTCTGTCTGGGTTCCTACTTTTGAATTCACATGTCCCATAGCAAACATTCTCCTGTATTTCCTCAAAAATCTGCCCCCCTTTTATTTTCCCTTGTAGACCTGCGTGATACATCCTCAGTATTGCATGTATGGTTGCAGTCCCCACCCATAAATCTCTGTTGAACACTAATTTCTCCCAAAATTCTCTTAAATTTTATAATAGCAATTTTAGGGGAAATATAAGTACACGCCATTGTAATCTTTTATTACCACAAATCTAGCATCTTTTTTCCCTTTTTCTGTCACTATAGAAGTCCCACTAGCAATCAGTATTACTGCTTTTTCCTTTGCCCCTGATATTCTGCTTAGTGTCCACAATGAAATCCTGTCAGTCAAATTCAGAAGGCATGGTGCCGAAACCAGTATGGAATTAAGATGAAATAAATTTATTTGGAGTCCCTAGTGCTGGCTTTTTTCTTTTGTATATGATGCAGTCATTCAAGCCATGACCGGGATTCGCTCTCAGCCTTATAATCCATTGGGTTTCCATTTCCTTCATTCTCTGCCTCATATCCCCTCCTCTCTTATTACTATAGATTATTCCTATGACCAAAAAACTAAAACAATGTGCAACATCAGCATTTACGACATGTTTTGCCAAAGCATTAAACATACTTCTCTTACCTATATGATATACATGTTCCCTAATCCTATTTTTCAGAGTCCTGTCAGTCTTCCCAACGTAAAATTTGCTGCAGACTTTGCACACTGCTAGCTATATCACATGCAAACTAGTACAAGTAGTTCTGATGTTAAAATTAAATTGCTGACCTGTATCTGGATGCAGAAAGCTAGAACTGCCGTTAATATATGTACAAAAGGAACACTTCCTGCATGGAATAGTTGTCCCTTGTGTAACTGACCTATTGACATCTCTTGGAACACAAAGATGTCTCCTTGGGAACTTCTTGTTTCTAAAAATAAACTGGGGCACAGGGTTTAAATATTTGCTAACTTGTTAATTCGTTGTTAAAATATTCCAATTTTTCCTAATAATGCTAGTATACTGATTGTTATTTGTGGAATAGCAAAATGACATTCTTAAGTTGTTGTTCTGTCTTCTATTCAAATTAGAGCTACTAACGTCCTGTCTTGGTTCAGAAAAATAGGGTTTTGCTCTAGTACGTCACATTCTGCATATTCTTCTGTATCATGTCTTTAATCATACTCTCTATGTAGTAACCATGCTAGTAGTATATGTCTGTTGTTGAAAATCTTTCTCACTGACATTCAGTCTGGAGGCCCTATAAAACTGATTTTGGACCACATTCCTAAAAATGTACTGTGGATGCATGCTTCCTCTACTAAGTAGATTGACCCGGCATGCTTTCCTTTGAAGTTTAGTACCAAGCATATTCCTGTCATCGTTTCATCTAGGAAGTCTATGTTCATATCAGACCCAGTCATATTAAGTTATAACTTGCTTCTTTCTGGCCCTATTACATTATTACAGTGTAAAGTCTGGATAACCTTACAAGTAAGGAAAAATACTTTTTTGCTTTAATGTCTTTAATATTTACAGTCATCCCTGATGAGACATCCACACATTACATTTAAAATATCTCATAGCACATTATATAAAACTGCTTTACAATATAGTATGCAATTTACATCATGATATTTATACAAGTATTAAGAACAAAAACAGCTTTACTTGGTTACTTCAGTCCCTTAAGTTTCATTTTTAAACATTAATGGTATTAAGTGGGGTGCATGCTTTACAGTTTGACACTTAACAGGTCTTTCACAATTTCTTGCAAAGCCACATTTTACATATTTATTCCTGTATCTGTGGTTTGTTCAGTGTTGCTGCTGTTACTGATCCTCTCCATCTCTCAACACTAGCCTCTGGTTGTCAATGCCTATCTTATTCTGTCACTTAAGAATTTGCCTTGGAACAATGGGAAAGGTTTCACTGAAAGTCTTTCCTGTTGTCATAAGAATGAGAAGAGACCCATTCTGCTTGTTGGCTTACTTTTTTGTTTTATAACTTTTTTTGCACCTCCATCTGTTCTACATCAAAAATGGAGCCTCCAGAGAAATATTTTGAAGACCGCTGGATACAGCATCTTGAATCTCCCACCTGCCTCTCTACATTCCCTGTTTGTTGGCTAAAAACCTGCTCCTCTTAAGCCTGGAGTACAGTGAGTAATCATTCTCTTCTGCTACCCCTGGTTTTTAATATAGTTTTGTCAGGAGCAACTATTTTTTGCTGGTATGATTGTGTCTTTATTAATAAATGTCTCGCTGTTTTCTCATGGCCAGATTTGCGCTGTCAGCAAATTTTGGTGTGAAACACCAGTCCAGTTGCATATTTGAAATTTTTATGAAATGAATCCAGCCAGTCTCTTCAGTTTTTCTAGTACAGCAGAAAGTCTGGAGTTTCCTTTACATGCTTTGTCTTCAACTCTAGTAGATAAGTTGACATTTTTCTTCTTGAGAAAGCTAGCTTTTTCTTCATTTCAACCTGGTTTTTACAGTTTTATCAGTTCATCTGAGTAATTAAATTTGTTCTACTTTCACTTGAATGCTGCATATATTTATTCAGTGCTTCATTTATTTTAAGCATATCTGAGAATTTATTTATTTATATTTTAATTACTGAAAGCCATTTCCTGTGTCAAAGCTGAAATTTAAAAAAATTGCTTTTTGCAGAACCGCTGCAAGATTCTTCGCATCCAGAGCTTTTGTGGTTAAATTTCTCTTCCTTTCTCCAGATTTCTTCTTTGGAAGCATCAAGACAAAATTATTTAACTACATTTTTTTCAGCCCCAGTTTTCACACGGGAAGAGATCTTATCAGCCTGTTGATCTGTGCAGTTACTTTGGAAGTCAGTGTATATACATAATTTTCATCTCTTATAGGAGCCAAATATTTGCAATTTCTGGATCATACCCTTTGGGTTAGTTATAGCAATCAGAGTTTTTAAACAATCCCAAGATGATGGTGGCATACATGTGTCTTTTATTTATATATCTCTGTATCTTGATATACTTGCCACCACTGATCATCCTACTCTGGTTCTGGCAGAGATTACACTATCTACCTTTTCAAGAACTCGTAAATTACTGTAAGATGGACCAAGGTGTAGCCCAAATAACTTTCTCAAGTGCTATTAAAACCTTTAAGTCATGCAGACTTTCCTTTCTCTGATTATCAGTTTTTGGGACATAGAGATTGTAAGCATTCACAATGGGGGTTATTCTGCAGCTTCTGGGGTGCCTAGCAGCCTACAGTGCCATATCCCACAGACGTGTCTTCACATGACACTATAGCAAAACGGCAAATTTCAGTAGCAGAGTTTCCACTACCTGTCTGCATAAGTCACATTATCAGAAGTCTGCCAGAGTTTTGTTATTCAGGCATCGTGTTGTACAAAGTCCTCTACATGCCTAGTTCATAAGGAGTGCTTCTTTGTACTTTTCTACAGGGTTTTTAGCTGTCACTCTGCCCAGGGCTTATGGTCTCACACACACACACACACACACACACACACACACACACACACACACACACCTTACAGATATTTCTGGCATGGGCAATAATGGCCTTCTAGCCTGCCAATATATAAAAATAGTTGCTCCCATAACAAGTGCCCCAGTTGTTGCTAAAAGTATCTAAATAGTGCTTGTTTTAATGTAATTTAGTAGTGTATTCCATGTATCAGTTACTCTCTGAGAGCCAATTAGTATAATTCTCATTCCTGGAAAATCTTGTACAAAGGTTGTCTGACTCTCTACTACTTTTTGATAACCCAGACATTCCCAGAGGTAGTTGTCTCTAAATGCCCTATATACCTGAATAATGAGTCCTCTTAAATATCTGTATGAAACCTTGTAAAAGTTCAAATATTTTAGTCTTTCATAATTTAAATTTTCACATCCATGAATGCTCTTGGTATATTTCCAC